>NC_060952.1:51855831-51858074 GCF_022045245.1 Lucilia cuprina | reverse complement strand
CTTTTATTTTGCTGCTAATCCATTTTCCGAAACCGAAAATTACACTAAAAGGCAGGTTTTATCCAACATTGCGAAGTTATTTGATCCTGCTGGATGGCTAGCCCCTTGTATTATCCTTACAAAGATCCTTATGCAGAAAATATGGATCGATGGTACTGGTTGGGATGAAAATCTTTCTGCAGATGCTCTTAATCAATGGAAAACCTTTCAGCCCAATTACTCCGTTATCAATACTATTCGTATTCCACGATGGATTGATTATCATCCAGGTGCCAAAATCCAATTCCATGGATTCTGTGATGCGTCAGAAAAATCATACGCGGCGGCACTATATATCCGAATAGCAGACTCCAATTCTATTTCCACTCATCTTATATCCTCTAAAACTAAAGTAGCTCCTATTAAAACGTTGTCTATCCCGCGATTAGAACTTTGTGGTGCAGTTCTCTTAGCGGAGATGATAGATAATCTACTTCCACGGTTGGATCTCAACCAATATTCCCTTTTCTGTTGGACAGATTCCACAATTGTACTGGCTTGACTTGCAAAACCGTCTTGTTGTTGGCAAACATGTGTCGCAAACAGAGTAACGAAGATTACTCAAGTCGTTTCTTGCTCAAATTGGAGACACGTTAACTCTGAAGCTAATCCATCGGATCTAGCTAGTCGAGGTTTATATCCACAAGATTTAGTCCAGAATGAGTTATGGTGGTTTGGGCCTCATTGGCTTAAGGAAACCGAAGCCAATTGGCCAAACTCCTGTACGTCTAATACTCTCAACACTGATTTAGAAGCCAAAGCGATCAAAGTACATTTTGTCTACTTTTCCAACTTCGAAGATATTCTTGAACGATTTTCTTCTTTCAGTATAGCAATGCGTGTTATGGCCTATGTCTATCGTTTTTTCTATAGAACTCATCGTCGATATCGTTCCAATTTCCATAAAACTTCACTTTCAATATCCAGATCCGAAATAAGCTCCGTTAAAACGTATCTCATTTCAGTATGCCAAAAAGCGTCCTATCCGAATGAGTACAAGGCTCTTTCTGGTAGACAAAGTATTTCGAAAACTAGTACTATCTTGAACTTAAATCCGTTTCTTGACGCAGAAGGAATAATTCGTTCTTGTGGTCGACTAGAATCCTCACCGGGGCTTACATATGACGAGAAACATCCTATCATTCTTCCCTACAGTTCCCATTATTCAAGGCTATTAGTCAAATTTGTCCACGATGTAAGTCTTCACGGCGGAAACCAATTAGTTCTGCGTCTTTTGAGAACACAATTTTGGATTCCTAAGGCGAAAAACCTTAAAAAAACTACCATCAACAAATGCAAAATCTGTGTCATAAATAAAAGGAAGTGTCAAACCCAAATAATGGCGGCCTTGCCACAGAAAAGATCCGAAATAACTCGTCCGTTTGCTAACACTGGCCTAGACTTTGCAGGGCCATTCGATGTTAAAAGCTACTCCGGCCGAGCATGCAGAATTTCTAAAGGATACGTATGTGTTTTTGTGTGTTTCTCCACGAAGGCAATACATTTAGAAGCCACATCTGATTTGTCCACACAAGCGTTCCTAGCAGCATTTAGTCGATTCGTTTCTCGTCGAGGATGTCCGCTAAACCTCTATTCCGACAACGGTACTACATTCGTAGGCGCTTCTAGAATCCTGGCAAGAGAGTTTCTCCAAACATCCCAGCAACGCATCGTAGCTGATTAAGCTCATCTAAATGTCTCCTGGCATTTTATTCCTGCAGGGGCTCCGCACATAGGAGGTCTTTGGGAGGCTGGAGTCAAGTCTTTCAAAACCCATTTCCGTAAGGTAGCAGGTTGCTATAAGTACACGTTCGAGGAGTTAAGTACTTTATTGTCCAAAATAGAGTCATGTTTAAATTCTAGGCCAATTTCACCCATCTCCTCTGACCCAGCTGACTTATGTGCTCTGACACCCGGACACTTTTTAGTTGGAACTCCAATTCTTGCACCCATCGATCCACAAGTTGATGACTCATCCATTTCTCTCATAAACAGGTGGCAAAGACTCAAGCTTATACACCAAAACTTCTGTCAGCGTTGGAAAAACGAATATCTAAAGGAAATGAACAAACGCGTAAAATGGCAGCGGCCTGAGGTAAACCTTCAGGAAGGTTCTTTAGTAGTTATTAAGGATGAAAACCTCCCACCGAACTCGTGGCGACTCGGTCGCATTGTTAAAATATATTCAGGTTCGGATAATCGAG
>NC_060952.1:51849657-51855731 GCF_022045245.1 Lucilia cuprina | reverse complement strand
AGTCCAATTTGTGATTACGAACTTAAAACTGTCACTTTTGGTGTGAATTGTGCACCTTATCTTGCTATTCGGACACTATTACAATTAGCAGATGATGTTCAGTCAATGGTTTTTATCGACCAAAATCTGTCTATACATCTTCTGAATGTCAGCATTGAACACAAATCGATGAAATCGCCATTTTATAATCAAAAGAGTAAGGTCATTTTGTAGAATTGGACCAACATGGAGTAAAGAATTTAAACTTTGTCCATTTGACGAAGGAGCAGAGGCATTAAATACCACACGAACCTTAGTAGAAACGCTATCAGGTTTAATAACAGCGTGGTGTGGTAGATAATAAACGTTTCGACTTTCGGATAAGTCAGGAGAAGCGACTTTGGACATATGATCTAGGGTTTCGTACTCCAAAACTACTTTATCATATTCGATTTTGAAATCTGGAGTCCGAATCAGTCTTGCTTCATTTCGAAAGAATTGAGCCATAGCGCTCGACCTAGAGTTGCCTAGGAATAATGTTTCTGGAAACTCTTCCTTGAAAGGAAGTGAAACTATATATCGACCTTTAGAATCTCTTTTTGTTGTACGGGCATATAAATCTTCACAAGCCTGATCGGATGGGGACATAATGTTCTTCCTTGGAAGATTCTCCACCTCCCAAAATCGTGAAATTTCTTTATCTAAAGAAATTTCACAGAAATTTTAAATTATTGTTCGATTTGGACTATTATTTCTAGAAATTGGACCAGTAAGAATCCATCCGAAGATGGTTTCTTGCGCTAAGAGGGATTCGCAAACATTGTGCTTTACCCCTGAACGAACAACAGAGGGGAAAATATCACCGCCAATAAGAACATCGATCTTTGAAGTGGCATAAAATTTAGGATCAGCTAATGGAATATTAAGAAGATTCGACAAGTTAGATTTTGAAACGGACTGAGAAGGAAGATTACTAGAATGTTGAGGTACTACAAGTGCAGTAACAGGAAGAGAAACACCATCATCTAAGTTTGAACCTAGTACTAAGGAGCACTGATGTTGAACAGTTGCTGAAACTGACTGATTTAACCCTGAAATTTGTGCACTGGTAGATTGCGAGGGGAGCTTGAGAAGGTTGAATAAACGTTCCGAAATAAAGGTACCTTCAGACCCAGAATCTATCAATGCACGTGCTTGATACTTCGTCCCAAGGTGACAAATGTTAACCCACGCTGTCCCTAACAAAACACCCGTTGAATGTGTAGCGAAACAAGACTGTACTCTACTGGAACTAGAACTATTAGTGGACTGTATATTGGATGAGGTAGGATGAGAATAGGGCTGGGAATTGGGATTAAGATTCGACGCAATATCGGAACTTGGAATTGAAGACGGAGTGTTTGCTTGTACAGTTTCTCACGCTATGCGTTTTCGAGAAACAGTTTATACACAAACCTTCTTTCTTTATTTCCTCCAATCGCCTTTGTTGATCCATTTGAAGGAATTTGGGACATTTGCGAATCGCATGATTATCTTTGGGACATATTTGGCATTTGGGAATCGAAACTTTGACTTGGAAGGAGTGGACTCGTTTGTTCGAATTAGAATTAGGTTTTGATTTCATATCACTATTTTTGAATGAATTGGAACCTCGAATTTCAGACACTGACTCTAAGGTTCTATAGCGATTTGTGAGAAATGTATCTAATTCGGACCATTTGGGAATAGAAGTTTTGTCTTTTAACTCCTGTTCCCACAACGTCAAAGTATTCTCGGGGAGTTTACTGGTGCAAATGAAAACGAAAATCGGATCCCAACTGCTAACATCAATTTGGTAAAGCGACAATATAAATATACATGAGTTCATTTCTCTTTGTAGATTCTTTATTGCTTTACCAGATTCGGAATTCAAAGTTTGAAGACTGAATAGGATTTTCAATTGGCCATTGACAAGCACTCTTCGGTTTTCGAAACGCGAACATAGATTTCTCCATGCAATGTCGAAACCCTGATGAGTGAGTGGACACTTTTGAACGATTTCTCGCGCTTCGCCCTTTGTTTTTTGTGTCAAGAAAAATAATTTTTCTACGTTACTTGCCCGGAAATTGGAAACGACGGCAGAAAACAAATCGCGGAAAGTTGGCCAGGAAGAATAGTCACCATTGAATGCCTCTATTTCAATTGGAGGAAGATGGAGACTGCGTGACTCGGAAGGGATAGAGTTTTGGACAATAGCATTTGAAGAACCTGGAAGAGCAGGAACGTCGGTTTGGCCCATAACCTCTTCAGAATTAGGATTGGAACAGACTTTTAAGGAATCGGAAAGCTCAGACAACTTTGTTAAACAATTGCAATACGTGGTGTATGTGCTCTTGTATTTCGATTTAACCGATTCTATATCGATAGGTTCATCGCCTTCGCCAGCCTCCTTTTCCGCTTCGGCTTGGAAATGATCATAGGCGACCTTAATTCGACCCCAATTGGACTTTAGTTCATTTCTATTAACTTCAATTGTGTGAATCGAATCCACAGGATATTGGTTGGCATTAAGGTCAGCCTCGAACTCTACTACTATATCCGCTAATCTTATGAATTGGACTAAAGACATTTTAAATGACACTAGTTTGAACGGAATAAAATTTGTATGAATTCACGCAGTATACTGTGTAGAAAAGACAACTAAAACTTTGACTGCTAAGATAGCAATGGTTACGAAACTTGAAATCAATGGGAGAAATAAACCAATTTTAGTTCAAACCAAATTGAAAGACTTATGGATTGAGATTTTAACAATTCGAGCAATAAATTATGAATATATACAGCCGTAATCACGAAAAGGGAATTAATACATTTAAAA
Organism: Lucilia cuprina; assembly: GCF_022045245.1. NCBI lineage: Eukaryota > Metazoa > Arthropoda > Insecta > Diptera > Calliphoridae > Lucilia > Lucilia cuprina. Next base: position 51,852,895 of record NC_060952.1, on the reverse strand, counting down.
CTCTGGCTAGAAAAACGAAGTGATTATTTTAGATATATAGATTGTCTATCAGCTGTTTAATGTAAATAAAAGGAGCAATAGGTCATTAACCTTTTATTTATGGGAAATTGCAATAGTATTTCCAAGAAACTTCCCAACAATAGGTCTGTTCGCTAACTTTTCTACTACAAATAATGTAAGCAAACACACTTGTGGGAAATAGCTAGGCACTTCCAAGAAACTTCCCAACAATAGGTCTGTTCGCGGATATGGACAAAGGGAAAAATATGGAACTATTGAGAATTTAGTTGTTTTTTATAATAAATATTTAAACTTATAATTCTTCCGAGCTGTATATATATACATTTATTTATATATAGTGAACTATATATGACAAAATGTGTATATAAGGACACTATGTATATATATGTATACTGTGGAAAAAAACTAAAAAGATCGGAAAGTTTAAAGAGATTACAGATTTGCTCTATAATTAATTATCCCTATTAAGTAGAAACTTAAATTCAAAATAGTGTTGGACAATTTTTGGTGAGAGACAAAAAAAATAATTTGCGTAAATTTAATTGGTGTATTTTGATTTGCGATTAAACCAGTATGATTGGTTCCAAAGGAATAAATGAATGTAGATTGCGCAGTAACACAAGTAAAATAAAATATTAAAAGTTTATAGGATTAGACATTAAGAATTATTTACAAATTTTATTGATAAAAGCTGTGAACGGGCCTATTGTACATTTACTTTCCAAGGTTTATTGATTTTTATGCCCATGAGAGACAAAAAATAGCGTTAGGGTTACCGAGTGACCAGAAAACAATAGGAAAAAGTGTCGAGTTTTATATAGCGGGAATTGAATTTTATCAAATAAATTAAAATATTGATTAAAATTTTGAATGTTTTATAAACTTGTTCAACTTTGGAAAATATTTGATTGGCATTAGTTATTACTCATTAAATAAAGGTTTGTATAAAAAGAATCTCTTTTCCTCTTAGTGTTGAGTGTATATTATTTATTCAAATTCATCAAATTCATCTAATATTAACTTAATCAGTGTAATAAAATTAATTTATTCAATTGATATACTTTCATTAATTGTTTTTACACTTTCACTATTTAATATTAATTTTAATCCAAATTTTTTAAACTACAGAAAGAACCCGACGGCAACTCTTAATTAAAAAAAAAAACAATTGGAATGTAAAAGAGTGTAAACCGTTTAATATACGGAAATCTGTAAACACTTTTGTAATAATTAAGAGATGTAAATTAAAAGCTTTGATGTAAATCGTAAAGAGTGTTGGGGAAAGAGATGATCATATGAGAATAACACTTAAAGAGCATTTTAGGATGTATTAATAAAAGGGTAGGAGAAATTTATGTATAAAATAATCGGAATGAGAAATAAAAAATAAACTCAAGAGTAATTAAAATAAAATTCTCAAGCTGAAACAGGGGGAAATAATTTCATCATACATAAATATATGCATATAATTAAGAGAACCTGAAACAAAGAAACTTGAAAAAAAGGAACGTAAGAATCGAAGAAAAAATGTGATTAATACCCTACACCGGCATATCACTCAATCCAATGAAAAAACAAATAAAGTTTTTTTTTCCTCTATTAATATCTGTTAATTTCACTTTTCTTCCAAAAATTTTTCTTTAAGCTTTGTTTTTTTCTCTTTTTTTTGACTTACTAAAAAAAAAAACGATGACTCGGATGAAAACCTCCACTGGGAACAGAATTTCTTCTCACGTCTGTTTCTATTTTCCTTTTATTATTTTCACGATCTCTTTAAAATTTCTTTAGGATTTATTATTTTGCCATTAAGTAAAATTTAGCACATTTAATAATTAAATTTTGTACGAATTTAATTTATAAGAACCGCGATGTAGTAAAAAGTAAAAAGATTGATTGCAAATAAACGAGAAAGAAAACTAAGAAGTTCTTGTGAACTGCTATATGAAATGCACTTTCCAGACTAAATCACTACCGAAAGCAAAGAATAAAACATACCTTTTCCAATATGTAGATAGATGAAAGAAATGAGTGCACAAAACAATCCAATGTTGAAATCTCAGAGAGTTGTTATTAACTTTTTCCACCCGGTTCGAACTGGACCAATGTTAATTTGATAAACAGAGCTTTCGAGGGAATCTGGACGGAATATAATTAATATCTCATAGCCAATGTTAAATAAACAAACTAAAGACATTTATTTTGTTTATCTCAAGAACAAAACCCCAATTGACAATGCAATAAAAATAGAAATAAAACAAAATACAAGGAATTAGGATTTTGGATAAGAATATTTATTGGATAGAAATATTACCTTAAGCTTCGGATGTTAGAAAAAAAACAAGAAGGAAAATTTATTAACTTAAAACGGAAACCTCATTTTGAAAATCTTGGCCAGGTTGACAGATGCTTTTGGGCATTAAGGGGGAAAGAGATGGCCTGCTTTTCACATCTTTCAGCCTTTGTATAGCTTACAGAAAAAAAGGAAAAACTTGCTCATCTCATATATTAAGGCCAAAAGAGTGATGAGGCTTTTGGAATTAACAGGGTGAACACACATAATTAAAATATTTTTTGTTGAATAATATTGAGCTTACTTTACAAATTATTTAAATCACACTGCTAAAATGTGGAAGATTATTATATAATTTTTATATCCTACACCACTTTAGTGGGGAGGGTATATTTGGTTTCTGCTGAGGTTTATAACATACAAAAATATTCGTCCTATACGCACCTTAAAGTATACCAATCGGCTTAGAATCATTTTCTGAGTCGATTAAGCTATGTCCGTCCGTCCGTCCGTCTGGCTGGCTGGCTGTCCATGTAAACTTTGTGCGCAGGGTACAGGCCGCAATTTTCAAGCTAATTGGATGAAATTTGGCACACACGCTTTTTTTGGTTTAAGGACGAAGCCTATTGAAAATTTTTAATATCGGTCCATTATTTTGACTAGCCCCCATACAACCGTACCCCCAAATAGGGCCTTTGGGCTTATAATTAATTTAAATGATCTATTATGTCAACAAAAGTCGAGAAAACTTAGTTTTATAGAACTTTGAATGACACTATCGATTTTAGTAATGATCGGGCTTCATTTGACCCTAGCCCCCATACAAACCCCCCTTCAGAAAATGACTTAAAAGTCACTTGCAAACACTTATGACACTTTTAAATTCTACATAAATAATATTGAAGCAGACTTAACTCCACCTACCAA
>NC_060952.1:51769657-51847157 GCF_022045245.1 Lucilia cuprina | reverse complement strand
ATATTAAATTAATAAAAAATAAAAATATATTTTTTGACCAGCTATAATTTTTTTCAGTGTAGTAAGGCCCGAGTATTTTTAAATATGGGTTTATCCTAATGGATTTGCCCTAAAAAATCTCCTGGCCATAACTTTCAATCTTTCCTTGGGGCAATCTTAGCATATTTATTCTTACTGTTACATGGGAGGTGGGCGTGTCAGTTGTCCGATTTCTAAAAAGATGCATCTTTTCATAATAATACCAAGTTCAAAAATTCGTGGCTTTACCATTAATAGTTTTTGAAATACAGAGTTTAGTCCCCCTAAAATGGCAAAATCTGACACTGTGCGCTATTAACAAAAAGCTTTTATACACAGAGAAAAAAGATTCGTTGTCATAACCGAATTTGTTTCCAATCGAATTTGGTCGGTTACAACAACTACCATTATTAAAACTATGTTTTTAGAACACAGGTAAGTTGTTACTACCGAATTATCGATGAATGTCATTTTTTTGAGCAAACCACTTTTTCTTCTGTAGTAAATCTAAGAGTTTTATAGAATTTTACATACTGGCAACACAAAGCATAGACAAAACAAAAAAAGAAAAGTTATTTAAAATGTAATACCCCATTTACACATACACGAAATATAGTAGATTTCATTAAAAATCTTTTTTAAAATCTAGACCGTTTACACTTACTATTTTTGGCATTTAGGAAGACTTCATTTTTTCTAATATTTCTTGAAATTGTGTTTGATATAAAAAATAAGAAGAAAAAATTGAATATTTATTAATATTTTATTTATAATAAAAAATTAGATATTGAAATATAACATTACTTTTTATTTTAAATAAAGTTTTCATTCATGTTTTTCAATTGATTAAAATTTTGTCGACATTTTGATTATTGTTTCTTCTTTTTGTTTTTCTCTTTTTTCTTGTACAGCGTCGTATTTTTCAGTATTATTCAGGAAAAAAACGGAGTTGCATCACTAAATACTATTAGATTTTGTGTAGATTTTAACGAAATCTAGTTACGAAGTAGATTTTGTTTTGTATGGGAAATCTAGATAAAATCAACTAGATTTCGCTCGAAATCTCATAATTACTAGATTTTGTGTATGTGTAAATTTAAAATTATTTTGAAAATTTTATTCATTTTTAATTCTTTAGGGGAAAACATAGAAATCCTGAACAGGAAAAGATTTTCCTCGATTTTATGGAGCAACATCAAGATATAGCCAAAGGGTATGTCAGGGGAGACTGAGTAACAAAAGAGGCACTATGGATAAAATTAACGGAAAAACTGAATTCCTCTGGGCCTCCTTCCAAGGATTGCAATGGTTGGAAAAAAAAACATGGGCTGATTGGAAGGTGTATGTGAAAAATTGTGTCACAATAAAAAAAACAAAAAACTGGTGGTGGTCAATTCAATAAATACATATCGGATGTAGAGGAATCGGTAGCAAGGCTGACAGGCATTTATAGAGCTGTTGGTGGCTTAGTTGGATCCAAAGATTTTGCTGAAACAGTTTTATAAAATTTGTTGTGTGATTCTAATAAAGAAACTTCAGCCGATTTAGACGTTATAGCACCTTCAACTTCTCAGAGTGCTTTAAAAAATCAGGAACACGCAGACAAAAATACAACCATATTATCAAAGAAGCGACCTTGCCTAACACCATCTCCTGACCCTAAACGTAAAAGACCACAAACTCCATGCAATCCTCATACACCATCAACACCAGATTTAAATAAACTTGTGGCAGAAGAAAACAATTACTTAAAATCTATAGTTAATTTAATGAAAGAACAACGTGATGAAATAAGATGCCAAAATCAAAAATTAGACAGGCTATGTAATATCTTGGAAAGTCATTTTACTGACAGAAAAATAAGGAAACTCAAAAGCAGATAAAAGAGAAAAACGAATTGAAGTTAAAATTATTAGAAAGAGAATCTTTAAAACTTGAAATAGAACGCAAAAATCAATGCGTCAATAATTCCCTATAGCTTCTGCATTCTAAATGATTGAATTGTTTTAAACACTGTTTTTTAATTCAATTGAGCAGCAATATTGTTTCTTATTCGTTGGGCAACATTAAACATATCTCTACCAGATATCTCCTCTACATCTTCATCATAATTCTCGTCATTTTCGTTCGTCGTTATAATATCCTCATACTCTACGTTGTACTCTCTATAAATAATATGTAAAGCACAGCACACATTTATTATCTTTACAACTTTTTGTGGAGTGTATTGCAATGTCCCAAGCAAGCACCTAAATCGGCTTTTCAATACCCCAATTGTTCTTCTATAATATTGCGGGCTGATGCATGCTTTTGGTTAATTTTGTGCTCTAACGTTCCAATTGTTACGTTTTTGTATGGCGTGATTAAAAATGGCTCTAAACCATAGCCGGAATCTCCCAATAGCCATGAATTTTTATTTCCATTGGAATAATTATCTGCTCATATTCCAAATGAACGAATCATAGCAAGACCGAGGTCTGCATGCATCCTGTGGATGCAATCACATATCTTAAACAACATAATATTACTTATTAAGAAGAAAACTAATGAAAAATCTATCTTACGATTATAGCATTAACACTAAATGATCCTTTTCTGTTAAAAAATAAAGATTCGTCTTCTGATGGTTTGTTCATTTTGACGTGCGTACTATCAACACATCCTATTACCCCTGGTACATAAAATTTATTAAAAAAATGAGCTTTTGAATTTTGTATTTCATCTGCTGACATTTGAAGCTTTATCCATTGTGGGCATATTATGTTCTCAGTTACATTTATTACTCTACACATTATTGTTGAAACTGTGCTCCTACCTACATACTGACATCCACATATTTAGCTAGAAATGAATTTTTGAACTGAAGAAGGTTTACCATAAAAAAATATGAGATCAATACCCATAACGCCTTGAAATGCACCTGTAGCTAGAAACCGAAGTGTTGTGGACAACTGTAAAATTACAGGAATTGTTGAACTTTCGAGATGTGGGCTTAATTTTTCCAAAACCATAATAAAAAAATTGAAATTTCTGGCATTTTGAGATTTTTTTATTTTTGTATTTTAATTTAATTTTTTGTATTATCTCTTTCCTGTTCTTTTACATTAATCATTGCCACATAAAAATCAAATAAGCAGACAACTTAAAATATTTAGGAATTTACAAATTCGATCGGAATCCATAGAAGCAAAATAAATTCGATCGGAATAGTAACTACGGAATTGAAACCATTCATATCGGAATGTGTGACAGTCCTGTATAACTACTTATTATAAAAAACAATTCAGTTATGGTGACCAAAACTATCAATATCAGCAACCAATAAAAATAAACGTATTGTTGCATATTTATATGAAAAATTATTTATTTCGCAGCAGATGAAATTATTTTTACATTAATTTTAAATTCAAAACTACGGTCCTATACGTTCATAAATGCATTCATAGCGCAAAACTGCAATATTTTAAACGTACAAGAAGAAAACAAACAGGGGAATTTTTGGCCAACTTTTTTCAGAGTTGCACGGAAAGGTACTTTTTTGTGTATACACGTGGATAAGTACATAAAAAAATATAAACAAAGAAGAAAATACATAAAAAACGTAAACAAAAAGATAACATACCATAACAAACACATTGATATATTTGTGAAATATTGAAATATCGAAATAAAAATCCTCTTTGAGCACTAAATCTGAAATGTGTTATTAATAGCAAATCGATCTAAGTATTAAGTATTCCTCGAAGTACTTTCTATGAGATGCTGTGATCTAACAAACTTTGAAGATATTACAAATTTAACAAAGGTTTTTATGCTTAATAAATTAAAAATATTCGTTGAGCAGCAAAACTAAAATATGTCATCGATAGGGGATCAATAGACAAATCGAACGTATATAGATTATTTTCCTAAGTACTTGCTATTAGCCGGTATACCGTAACAAACTTGACAAATTTGCAAATTTTAATGAAAATGTTTTTATACTCAAAAATTTTAAAATATTCGTTGAGCAGCAAAACCAAAATATGTCGTCGATAGGGGATCAATAGACAAATCGAACCATATATAGATTTTTTTCCTGAGTACTTGCCATGAGATGGTATAACGTAACAAACTTTTGCAAATTGGCAAATTTAATGAAAAAGTTTTTATACTAATATTTTTTTTTAAATATTCATTGAGCAGCAAAACTAAAATATGTCATCGATAGGGGATCAATAGACAAATCGAACCGTATATAGATTTTTTCTGAGTACTTGCCATAAGACGGTATAACGTAACAAACTTTTGAAAATTGGCAAATTTAATGAAAAAGTTTTTATACTAAAAATTTTAAAATATTCGTTGAGCAGCAAAACTAAAATATATCATCAATAGGGGATCAATAGACAAAACGAACCGTATATAGATTATTTTCATGAGTACTTGCTATTAGCCGGTATAATGTAACAAACTTTGACAAATTGCCAAATTTAATGAAAAGGTTTTTATACTCAAAAATTTTAAATTATTCGTTGAGCAGCAAAACTAAAATATGTGATCGATATGGAATCAATATACAAATTAAACCGTATATAGATTTTTTGCTGAGTACTTGCCATAAGACGGTATAACGTAACAAACATTGGCAAATTGGCAAATTTTATGAAAAAGTTTTTATACTCAAAAAATTTAAAATATTCGTTGAGCATTCGTTCGCTATGAATAACACATTTTTACTTCGATATTTCAATATTTCACAAATATATCAATGAGTTTGTTATGGTTTGTCATCTTTTTGTTTACGTTTTCTATGTATTTTATTCTTTGTTTATATTTTTTATTTACTTCTCCACGATTATACACAAAAAAGTACCTTTCCATGCAACTCTGAAAAAAAGTTTGATAAAGTTGAAAAAAGTTTGTTAAGAAGTTTGTTTTCTTCATAGAGATATATTTTAAATATAACGTTATATAGACTATTTTCTGTTACAGATGTTATTAATTCAGAAAAATTAATGCAATTAGAAACGTATTTACATATTGTCTACGTTTATATTTCTATTAAAAACAAACAAAGTAAAATTTTTAAAGTAATCACGGGCCAAAGGAACCAAAGCCACCTTTTACCTTCGATGTAATTGATGATATTTAAGCGTCAATGCGATATCTGGCTATTACAAATATCCTTGGGTAGAATTTTAAAGTCTTAGGTCTGCGGAAATATACGCTTGTTGATAATATTTGTCTAAGCCTTAACCTTTGAGTTACCATTTTGTACTTTCGAGCCGGGTTTGGTAGCAATGTTTCTTTCCTTAACAGCAGCACGAGGCTTTGAGGAGAGGGCTGCATCCTTGGTTTTAACCTAGCTTTAGAGGCAACTTTCTGGGTAGGAGCTGCCCTTGACTACTTTTCTTTTAAGCAGCAGCAGTTTCCTCTTCGCCATCAGCGGCGGAAGTAGTAGCCGAAGGCTTCTTCTCTTGTTTCTTATCACCAGGCATTGCAGCGGAATTTTCGGCTTGCTTTGAAATTAAGATTATTAATATTTGAAAAATTCATCTAGGTATAAATACACGACTTTCTGAAATTAAATTAAACGTATAATGTTTATTTTATATTATTTACATGCATGGAAACAGTTTCATTTACTTAAATTTTTTCTTAAAAATTTTTTTAGTACCATGATTTAAAAAATATAGAAGGTTGTTTCAATTTTATTTTTTTGACAAGTAACGAGATGTATGAAGTTTATTTTATTTGTACATAATCTAAAACGCGTTGCCACATTAAAAAAGGGTATAAAATAATAAAGGAAATTTTTAAATGCCTATGTGTAGTTCGGAAAAACTTAAAAATACACAATGATATGTATTATGTACACAGATACTATTACATATGTACATATGTATATATATTTTCTCAATAATTAAAACAAACAAGTAAAATGAAGTAAAAATAATGTTTATTAAGTTATAATTTTTTTAATTTTTTATTAACATTTACAAATTTATTTAAATCACTTTGTTAGTTAGTTACTAACTAAAATCATTTTAATATTAGAAGATTAGATTGTTTATTTTTTAATTTTTTTGAGCAAGTTTACTCTATTTTTTGAATATTTATACCCTACAGCACTATAGTGGGGAGGGAATTATACGTTTGTGCTGATGTTTCTAACACACAAAAATATTGGTCCAATACTCACTTTAAAGTATACCGATCGATTCAGAAGCATTTTTTGAGTCGATTAAGATATGTCCGTCCGGCTGGCTGGCTGTCCATGTAAACCTTGACCGCAAGGTACAGGCCGCAATTTTCAAGATAATTCGATGAAATTTGGTCCAAGCATGCCTATTTAAAATAGTTGAAATCGGTCCATTATTTCACCTAGCCCCCATACAACCGTAAAAATGTCTTAAACGTCTAAAATTGACTTGTAACCATTTATATCGCATTGAAACTCAACTCAAAAAAACACAAACTGTTATTTAAAATTATACCCTTTTATATTCTTTATAAAGCCTCATTTAGAAAATTTTGTTTTTTATCCATAAATTGCATAAATACTTTGGAATTAAGGTGAAATTAAATATAAAAGTTTCTTTATGAAATATACAAATTTTAAAAATATACTTATGGTGTAGGGTATTATATGGTCAGCCATGCCCGACTATACTTTCCTACTTGTTTTAAATTCTCCCCTAATTTTTCTTGCTTTTTGCCAAAATTACCCGTTACTTTTTAAGATAAAAAATGAACATGCCCACATTGATTTGTAATGCAGATCGTTTAGCCGAATTCGAGGCTTATATTTTAATAATTCCTGTTGGCGAACATCGAATTGGTTCGTTAAGTAGCCATGAAAAGGAATTAACACGTTTATGAGAAGCTGTTCGTTCAGCATACGATACATTGTTAATCGAAGCTGAACAATTGAAAACCCCACAAATCATTGAAGTGAAGTCCAGGTATATGGCTTCCTATAGTACCTACATCTCCTTGATTACGACCCATTTGGAAAATTTAAAATTCGCTGCTCAGACAGAAAAGTCCAATGATCATGGAGCAAGTTAAATACCACTTGTTTATTTAACCCCTTGTGACACCCAAATTTTCTATAGTGACTATAAGAATTGGCCTTCAATCCGAGACATGTTCTCTGCGTTGTATGGCAATAACCCCCATTTAATCCCAGTGTAGAAATCGTACTATTTATTACAGAAAACTCCTCATGATGTCATACAACCTGTTCCATTGATTTACGATGGCTATACAATGGCATGAAAAAGTTAGATGACACGTATGAGAACAAAGACGCTTTCATAAATGAACAGCTCTTTTGAATATTAAACCCCTTACCCAAGAAACAGGCCCGAATATTAAAAATCTGCAACGAACGCTTAATGATTGTATTACGAGTCTTTCATTTTTAGAAGTTAACTCGGAAATATTTTATCACGTCATGTTAGTGTATATTTGTGCTACAAATATACCCGAGAGCACTTTAAGTCTCTTGGAACAGTCCCAGAAACTTTGTCCAAAATTTCCAAAGTGGGAAGATATGGACGCTTTTTTGACAGCTCATTTCAAAATTCTTGAGTCTATTTCTGATATTTGACAGTCCAATCCCGTTCAAAACAAACCCCAGAATGCTATGTCGAAAAAGAACTCGAGTTTTAACCCCCCAAGTCCCACAGTTTGTCGTTGTTTCCTTTGTCAAGGACCACACCCCTTAAGACTTTGTCCTAACTTCTTGAGTCAGAGTGTAGATGAGTGTAGATGTCAACTGTCAATAGACTTAGGTGTTGTTCAAATTATTTGGCGACTTCTCACGATTTTATTAATTGTAAAAGTACTCATGTTTGTTCGTTGTGTAGACACTTTTGGGCTCGGCTATTTGTATAGTCCATTTTGACCATCTCAGATGTACAGCAAGAGCGCTAGTTGACCCTGGTACCTTTATATCTAGAAATTCCTATGTGCGTTCTTACTATTGGTTCTCCAATGGACCCTAGTTTCAAATTGAAAATTTGTGCATATGTAGTCGAGAAGATTACCGGCCAGTTGCCCTCGTGTTCTCTTACAGATATTGTAAGCTCTAGTTTTCCCGATATTACCATGTCCGACGTCATGTGTACCCGTATGGATATTCTATCAGGACCACTAAACTTCGTGTGGTATTTAATGCCTCGAACCCTTCCTCCAATGGCGTAAGCCTTAACAATGTTTTGTACCCCGGTCCTGTTTTACAGGAAAACTTTTTCGTTACGCTTTTAACGCTGACATTGAGAAAATGTATCGCCAAATTTTAATTCATCCCGAACAAACACAATTTCAACGGGACTTATACTGTAATCCCGAAGCTAATATAAAGGACTATGAGCTAAATACTGTCACATTCGAAGTGAATTGTGCGCCGTATTTAGAAATTTGAACTCTTTTACAATTGGCCAACGATTATGAACCCCTAAGTCCGTTAGCATCTGAAATTTTGAAAACCCAAATGTATGTCGACGACGTACATGCTGGCTCTCATGAGCTAGAAGACGCTTTTAGGAGACGTATTGAACTTACCCATGTTCTTGAATCGGCTAGTTTCGTTTTGAGAAAATGGACTGCCAATCACATACGTCGCTTAGAAGATTTACCCGAAGAATCTGCTTGATGCAGACTTCTTAAAATTTTCAGATGCTAGTACAACAAAAACCCTAGGCTTGCGATGGAATGCAGAAACTGACAGTTTCTTCTTCCGACTCATATCGCAGCCACGCCGGGATATTGTGACTAAACTTTCTGTCCTGTCAGAAATAGCTAAGCTATTTGACCCCGCCGGTTGGCTTTCCCCATAAATCATTGTTGATCAAATTATAATGCAACAAATATGGAAAGATAAGAGAGATTGGGATGAATGTTTAAAACCCTTAACCCTTGTGCATTGACACTCATTTTTAAATGATAACCCAAATATTGAGAAACTTAACATTAACCCGGGTTATGATATTGAACTTCATGCATTTTCTTATGCCTCGAATTATTTCTTTGAATGAAATCACTTCACATTTACTCTCTGCAAAGACGAAGGTAACTCCAAAAAAAAACCATGCCATTGGCCAACCTTTGTCAAAAACAGAGTTGTGCTAATCGTAAAGTTGGTAACGAGAATTGGTTTCATGTAGATTCCAAAGATAACCCTGCAGATCTCGCAAGTCGTGGAACTCTTGCTCGAGATTTAGTTGATAACCTCCTATGGTGGCATGGTCCCTCGTGGTTAAGACAGCCGCGAGAGTACTGGCCACAAAATATCGTTACCAAACATCAGCATTTAGAAGTTCAATCTTTTTCTGTTCAGACAGATCCAACTTTTGACATACTGGAAAGTTTCTTAGATCTACCCCTTGCAATGCGAATTATTTCGTATTGGTTCAAGTGTTTACAATATTTAAAAACCAGAAAATGCAGTTTGTCGAACTTGTTCACAAATGCTCTGCCCATTTAAGAGAAAAAGTATTTGTACGAAATAGTTTTCAGCCAGTTGAATCGCATTTTATACCCCCTGGTACTCCTCATATGGGCGGCTTATGGGAAGCCGGCGTAAAGAGTGTAAAAACTCATTTTCGCAAAATTGCTGGAATGCAGAAATTTACCTTTGAGGAGTTTTCAGTTAAGGCAAGCCCGAATAGAAGCTTGCCTTAACACAAGACCCTTAACTGCAATGAGCGATGATCCCTTCGATTTAGTCCCTTTAACCCCAGGTCATTTTCTGATAGTAGCACCCCTAAACCCGATCATTCCGATTGATTATTGCCAATAGATGCAAAAACTGAAAGTGCTTCAACATCAGTTTGCTTTAAGATGGAAAGAGGAATACCTCAAAGAACTCCATAGGCGAATTAAATGGAAATATCCGCAAAGGGACTACACAGTCGGAGATTTAGTTGTTATCCGTCAGGATAATTTACCCCCGAATGAATGGCGTTTAGGCAGGATAGAGAAGACCCATGTAGGCCATGACAGCAAGGTCCGCATTGCGGACGTGAGAACAGCTTCGGGCATTTTTACCCGTCCAATAGTGAAGCTTTTTTTCTTACCAAAGTCAGAAATTTACTAATTTGTATTCTTTGTCTCTTTTTTCTTCTATCTCTTTCTTTATTTCACCATAGCAAGATGTCAAGTCTGAACGTCTAAGAACATAAAAACAACCCGAGATGAGATCCTTCGGGACTGTCGCTTATGCAAAAGTGAGCATACCCTGCGATGGGAAACGGTGAAAAAGTATCGCTATTGTTTCAACTTCCAGGCTCACTCCCACATGAAAGACAAATGCATCGGCAGAGAGCGGTCGCCACACAGCCACAACAACATCATTGCTGCTCACTACCCCTACAACAACCTCAGTATTATGTGCAGTCAACACAGCAGCACTACTCTCAACAACAGCTTCAGCCGTATCAGCAGCAACCACCTCATCCATACGGCCAGCAACATCAAACCCCAGCCACTATTGCCCTAAATGTTATGTCTGACCGTATAGTTTGAAGTTTTTTTTACATGTTTTTATTGTTATTAATATAAATGAATTTATTCTAAATTAATTGTTATTTTGGAAAAAAATGTTACCCATTTTTTTAACTCTGTTTTCAGCTCATTTTACCCCGCAGTATCCTTAGCCTTCCTTATTGCAGTATAGCAAGGGGCGGTATATTTATGCGCACAGTATATATGGCCATTCTATGTTTTTTTTATTCTTTGGTATTTTTTACCATTTTTTTCTCTTTCTTTAAAATTGTAATATTGACTTCAGGGATGCCATAATTGGTACGATGGTACTTTTTTTATACTATTTGATATGCAAAAGTACCGTGATACTCCCGAGTCTTATTTGATACTTTCAGGGCTACAATCTTAATATCCGATTATCGTTTAACTGGTAGTAAATCTGTCATGTCCGTCCGTCTGTCTGTTAAAATCACGATAGGGACCACACGGGAAGAGCTACATAGTTGAAATTTTGCATAAGTATTCTCTATTGCTAACGTTTTCTTGGTATTGAAAATGGGCAATATCGGTTCACTTTTTCGAATAGCGCCAAACAAGTGGTCCTCCAGACAACAACTTTAAGGTCCCCAAATGACTTTAACACTCATTACTGGCACTAAAATGCGATTAAATTCGGTATAAGTAAGTTTCTTACGAATCAAAACTTGTCTACCAATTTTCTTTTTAGGATTGGTCCTTAATTGACCCTACACCCCCCACCCCCCATATAAGGTCCACTTCGGAAAATCACTACAACACTCATTACTGGCTTAAAAATAAGAATACAGCAATGAAATTGGATGCACATAAGTTTCATGCGAGTCAAAATCTCTCTACTAAATTTTATATGGATCGATCCATATTTGACCTTACTCCCCATATAAGGTTTCCTTCAAAAAATGACTTAAATGCTCATTACTGGCTTGAAAATACGAATATAGCAATACAATTCGACAGACATGAGTTCCATGCTAGACGAAAGGTCTTTGTCAAATTTTATGTGGATAGGTCCATAATTGCCCCTACCCCCATGTAAGGTCCCCTTCAGAATTTAAATTTAACTTTAACACTCCTTACCGGCCGAAAAATGTGAGTATAGTGATGAAATTCGGTATAAGTAAGTTTCATACGAATCAAAACCCGTCTACCAACTTTTCCACGATCTGCCATCAAATATAAAATTTGTAGGAAACAGCTACTAAAGTTATATAGTATTGGAATTCTCTTCATATTATCAGACAAAATGTTAATATAGTCAAAACCCTGAGAATAAGTTAGACGCTTCTATAAGATTAATCAGCGCAGAGTTCGAATATTACTTCATATTTTCTCCATCGCATCTGGAATCTAAGATATTATATCCTGAGTTTTAAGAAAACTCAATTTTTGTCCCTTTTCGAGACTTTTATAACAGCGCCATGAGTTTTTTAAATATAACATTTACAAAGTACAATTTCGTGGTAATATTTGTATCGTAGCTATGAGATACCATGCATTCTTGGGCAAGAAATTGTGTAGCATCAAATTATATCCAAGATGTTAACATTGAGGGACGAACAAAGATTCACAATATCAACATATAATGCCCATTCTAATTTAAAAAGTATAAATATAAATATATTGGAATGTAAGTAAGCTCGTATTACTTGCATATGTTTTGAACACCTTGATATCGACTACCTTACATAATACAAGTTTTTTTTTAAATTTATTTTGAACGAAACGTATTATCTTTTTAAGTTTATTAATAACACTGAAGTTAATCTTCAAATTTATACTAATTTTAATAAATTAATATTAACTGTTAAAAAATAAATTAATAAAAAAATGTATTTAGGACATTTTGATCACAGAATATCATTATATAGTCATGTATAATAAAAAATATTATGGTAAATAAAAAATAATATGATATTTTAAATTTGTTACAATAACCATAATATCTTAAGACTATAATCATAATTTTTACCACAATATTTTTCGCTTAGAACATGGTTACCACAACCATGTTTTTTCTCAGAATGACTTTCTAAGTCGATTTGTCCGTCTGTCTGTGTGTCCATGTAAACCTTGTGCGCACGCTACAGGTCGAAATTTCAAGATAATTTGAAATTTGGCACATAGTATTTTCTTGATTCAAAGACGAACGCTATTGAAAATGATTGAAATCGGTCCATTATATCGACTAGCCCCCATACAACCGTTCCCCCGATTCGGGACTTAAGGCTCACAATTACGTAAAATGTTCTATTATCTCAACAAAAATCTGTAGAATTTAGTTTTATAGAACAATAAATGACACTACTAATTTTTATAGTGATCGGCCCTCATTTGACCTTAGTCCCCATGCAAACTCCCTTTCAGAAAATGTTTTAAAGATCAAAATTTACTTATAATTTCTAATAAAATGATAAAAATCCACATATATATTTACCCTTACTCCCATATGCGTAAAAATATTCCTCAATACTGTTAAAGAACAAATTAAATGCTTTATTTTTAAATTATCCACTTTTTTAACATACTGACTGGTGTAGGGTATCATATAGTCGGCAATGTCCGACAATACATTCAATCTTGTTACTATTATATTGCTGATTTCAATACTAAACTGCTTAGAATAATAATAAATATTTTGGGTGAATTTGGCTGACATCCTTTGCTTACTTTGCTGTTTTTGGCAGACGGACATAACATAATAAAGTATATATTCTGTGTCCTTATTAGGTTAGGTCTCAGATAAATATTTTTTATTGTTACACACGGAATGACAATAAAGACATTTTTGAATTTCAATAAAACAATTCATATTCGATAAAACAATTCATATTAGTCAAAATATGCTTAAACTCTTCTTAATGTTTATAAAACATGGATATTTTGTATAGAAAACCAAAGTAAATTAATAAAGTAGCATTACTTGAAAAGCTGACTATAGAAAAATAAAATTAGTTGTCAAAGTTTGTTTTGAAAATTGTTAACATTGTTTATGTCGCCATTTTTAAATTGTGTTTTGCTATTTGTTAAAATTTGTGAAATGTTGAAAAAATGAATTAAAAGTGGTCTTAAAGTAGTTTAAAAATGTTATAAATTGTACAATATATAATAATATAATTAAATCCTTAATATTTTCAACTTAAAAGTAATATTTTATATTTATGTTTTGTTCACTTTGTTGTTAAAGGAAATTTTCTTAATTTTATTTTGACACATCCTTAGATTATTCTACAACAAACACAAAATACATGTGTTTGTTGTAGATGTTGTTGTACAACAAGAGATGTCGCTACTTTATTAATTTACTTTGTAGAAAACCTAGAATTTTTTTAGTTTTTTTATTAACTTAATTATGCTAAAAAGCATTTCCCATAATTTTCATAAGAGGGCAAACTTATACAGATCCGAAGTTGTAATTGATTCGTTTGGTACCTACATAAAAGTATTTAAAGGCGGGGTTAATTGACCAAGTTATACATATATAGTATTATATACCATTGTAAGTAGGATCAGATAGTTGAAGAGCTCAATTTTATTTTATAATAAAAATTAAATTATTTATTAAAAAATTAGAATTCTCAGGAAAAATTTTAGAACTTATTCTAAAAACTACTAGTTCTAGAACGAGTGAAAACAGAACCACTTCAGATTCTTAAACAACAGCCTTGGAACTAGTAGTGTCGCCATTACTTCTGGAACCTGTTCTTTAAAATAGTTTTTAAGGAACTAGTTTTTTGAAACTAGTTACACATTGCTACTACACTAGCTCAATGGAACTCATACTAATTCCGAAACAACTTCTTGGAATCAATTGAAAAAAATGTAAAAAATTAAAAATTTATACTTATTTTTATTGAAATAGAAAACGCGTTCAAATGTATATTTTTGCATTCCACTGAACTACGAGATATTAAAGAGCTCACTAATTCAATGGTACCGAGAGAAAAATCATTGGTCTCAACGCCAAACTAGGACGAGTTCAGCCTAAATTCATGTGTTCTAGAACTAGTTGAAGAACTAATACAATTTCTTTTTTGGGTTATTATATTTTGTGTTTTTTGAAATCCAATATAAATTAATTATTATATAATAATAAAAATATTTTCAAAAGTATTTTCATAGATAACTTCACAATAATATTAATGTTATAATTTATAAATTACAAAGTATGTTTCCAAACTAAAAAATGTTAATGCCCAATAAATTAAAAGTAACATGTTCGGATTTTTATTTTACAGTAGCTAATACCCGGTATGCTTGCCTACCCCAATCGAAATTAAATACATAATAACCAAAAATATTATTTGTTTAGTTACTAAATTATACAATTTTTCTTAAATTATAATAATTTCTCTTGATGACAAAATATTTAATTTAAATTCTTATATAATACATTAATGATCTATTTATTTCTTACTTGCTAAAATTTAATATAACTTTAAATTTTAAACAAATATTTCATATTCTTATGCTTTGGTATATACAATATTTTTTGTTTTACCCTCTAGTATAAATAAAAACCCCAATTCATATAGTAGTACATATAGGCGAAACTGAAAAAAATTATTCTCTTCACACAGACGAGCACTGAGAGAATAAAACAAACTTTTGAGAACTAAACGCACTCAATAAACTCCAAATTTTCTTCGCAAAATTGCGAGGATATTAGCTCTTATTAGTTTTTCTTATCACTTAAACTTAATGTTTATTATTTTTTGCAACACTTTTCTATTATTTAAAACTCCGAAAATAATTTATATTTTGCAAACGATAACAAATATTTTTTTGTTTTTTTGACATTTCATTTTAATTAAAGCTGAAAAAAGAAAAGTTGTACATTTTCGTATTGAAAATTAAAAAAAGGTATTTTACATACTTTTGTTCATTTTGCATTAGTGCAAAAAAATGACGAAAACACGTGTTAATAATATGTTTTAAGATAAAATACAGTTTCCAAAAAATAATTAACTAATATCTTCATTCACTAGCATGTAAATTTCATTAATAACACACAAAAAATAACGTAAAAAAATACATTTTTTATTTAGTACCTTCTGAACAACTGTGTTTATTTCTGTGCTTCTGCTAATACATTCTCACCAATTAGGTCTTTGACAGGGGACTTAGGTCCTTGACAATTAGTTTCGCCTATATACTACTATATGCCCCAATTAAAGATTTTAAATATTGTAACCAAAACAGTTTTCCAGATTAACAATATGTTACATATGAGAGATTCCAAGCAAATTATTGCAAGTTCACCAATTTTAATCTATCTATGAAAAATTTGAATTATATAACAGTTTTCAAGATAAACGAAATTTTGTTCAAAAATTTATGAATCTAGTTCTATGTTTTCCTAGATAAACAATATTTTGTATTTTATTCATATGGGAGATGTCAATTCCCCACTAAAAGTTTGCTCGTTATACTCTAAATGTTATTCTGTAAATAATATACGAATTTTTCTATTTTATTTATATGGGAGATCCAAGCCCCCCAGATGAAAGTCCGCTCTTATTTCTTTTAAAATGTTCAGATGAATATTAAAGTTCTTGGTTTCGAAAAATTTAGTTCTATTAGTTTCCCAGATAAACGAATTTTTGTATTTAATTAATATCGGAGATGCCGCTCCCCTCATGGGTAGTTTGCCAATTTAATACCCAATATATTTACATGGTTGCAAAATTGTAAGATTCGAACTGTTACAGTTTCCAAGATAAACAAATTTTTGTATTTAACATATATGGGAGGTGCCACGCCCCCTAACGCTAGTCCGCCCACTTTTTATCCTTAATAATCATATTGACACTAAAGTGGCTCCTGCAAAAGTTGAGGACTCTGTTATAATATCTCAAAAAATTTTAATATTCGAACTGTATTAGTTTCCAAGATAAAATAATTTTTGTAATAAATTAATATGGGAGGTGCCACTCCCCCTAAAGCTAATTATCCCACTTTTTATCCCAAATAATCATATTGATACTAAGTGCCTCCGACAAAATTTGAGGACTCTAACTGATATATTATTTCAAGATAAGCGATTTTTTTATTTAACTAATATGGAAGGTGCCGCTCCCCTCATGGGTAGTCCGCCAATTTATCACCCAAAATGATTACATGGTTGTTAAAGTTATTCATGCAAAATTTAAGGTTCGAAGATAAGCGAATCTTTGTATTTAATTTATATGGGAGGTGCCACGCCTTACTTATCCTAAATAATCATATTGACACGAAAGTGGCTCCGACAAAATTTGAGGAGTCTAACTGTTATATTATCTCAAATATACGAATTTTATATTTTCTTAATGTGGGCGTGGCTCCTCGGCCACTTGAAATTTCAAAATAAAAGATGCCTATTACTTATTCCAGGCATACAGAAATACGCTGTAAAAATTTAAAAAAATAGGTTCAGCCGTTTAGTAGTCTATAACGTTCAAACATACAAACATATAAACATACAAACAAACACACATTAATTTTTATACCCTTTACCTTCGTGAGAAGGGTATATATAAGTTTGTCATTCCGTTTGTAATTTCTATAATATAATTTTCCGACCCTATAAAGTATATATATTCTGGATCCTTATAGATAGCGGAGTCGATTAAGCCTTGTCCGTCTGTCTGTCTGTTGAAATCAGTTTTTAGAGGGCCCCAGATATCGGCGAGATCCGAATCTTCAATAATTCTATTAGACATGCTTTCGAGAAGATCGCTATTTAAAATCAGCAAAATCGGTCGGTAAATAACGGAGATATGAGCAAAAATACGAGACAACCTCTGAAAATTTCATCAAAAAATTGTTCAAAAAGCAACAACAACACTGTATATAGAAAAAGATGTACACGTGTGTGTGTAGATGTATTTGGTTTTATTCAGCTGTGTATTTTTTGTATGTTTGGAATTCAAACATACAAAAAATACACAGCAAAAAAACATGATTTGCCTTATTTTTTAAATAAAATAATTTTCCCTTTTGTTTTGAAAATATATGTTTTAATGAATAGAAAAAAGTAAGTATTTAAAACGTTTTCAATTATATGAGAGTAGATTGTGAGTTATTGTACAATAATTTTTATGCGAATAATGTAAGTTTGAAATTTTAAACTAACACAAATTTTTTCCAAGTGCTTTTTAAAACAATTTTTTTACGATAAACAAAAACAAAATCTACGTAACGTCAATGTTTACCAGCAATGAATATGAAAGTGTTGTTATTTTACTCTTGCTTCTATACTGTTAAGAACAACAACAACGTATTGCTAGTGTTAAGAGCATATAAGTGTATAGAAAACACACTGTCTATAGCTAAGCGCATTTACAAAAACAAAAGAGTACCAAACGCATAGGGCTTGGGCACCCTTGGTTTGGATGCTGTTGGCGTCATTGCGTTGTTATTTTTGTTTTTGTTTTTCTGTGTTTTTCGTTATGTATGTTTAGATCATACACCGGCGTATAGAGAGACAGTTAAAAAAAACTCCACCACACACAGACTATTGGTATTTTTTCAATGAAATTGCACTGAAAAAAATATTTGGCTGTTTTCAATTTTGAAGATTGTGCAATTTAATCTACTATTAATTGGGAATATTTATAAACAAAATATGATCAATGGACGTAAGAATGATAATTTCTTCACATAAGAAGAACATTTCAAATTAAAATGTACAAAAAAAGTATCAAATAAGAATGATTTTATTTACTTTCATTGTTATGCATTCTAGAAAATTGTTTAGGGTGTATGTTGTTTTTGGAAATTATGCTCTTGTTTTTGAAGTTGTGTTTTTGTTTTTTCAAATTGCGTTTGCAATTTTTGAAACAAAGCGATTCGGCACAGCCGAATATAGCACTCTTACTTGTTATATATAGATTATTAATGTTAGTAGTAGAACTTTCTGTGATAGCTGGTTTAATACGGTCAATAGGTATAGTTACGATTTCCCCTTATTTTTTAATTTTGAAAATTGTTTTATCTTTTTCTATTACATTGTATGGTACTACAAATGGTGGTTGCAATGACCGTTTAATAATTTCTAGCACGTATACATATTTACAACTTTTTAAATTCTTTGGAGTATACAATCGAGATTCCGAATCAGTGTCATGCATTATGTTTGATCTAATATTTTTAAAATGTTCCTTAAATGCAGAATCAGAAGCGTCAAAGTTATTTTCCTAAACTACAAATTCTCCCGGTAAACGAATATTTTGTCAGTTTAGTTTGACGAGTTTTTAAAAAAAGCACAAGGTTGTTCGCAACGTATAGCTTTATCTCCAAATCGGTAATGAAACCTACACAACCACTATTTGAGAATATTCTTGATCGTGAATTTCTCCTATAACGACTCCTGTAAGAGGAACGTGGCTGTCTATAATTTAAGTCCTTTTTAAGTGATTTAACTTAAACACATAATTTATTCATTAATTAAATTTTCTACAATACTTTCAATATTGGTTGGTGTATGTTCTTTAATGCTTGCAACATCACTATTGTACATAACTTCCCATATCCTATCTGCTAATTGTATTATATCATTAATATCATTATGATTTGACCCAGTAAAAGTTACATTAAGGCTTTTTGGTACTTTTCTCAACCACAACTTCTTCAAAATTTCAGGGCTATAGCTAGTTTCAGCTAAAAGGGACAGTGAGCGATAGAATTCTGAGGGTTTTATATTACCTATTTCACTGTCCGACAAAATCTTTTCTAACCGGAGGTTTCACTTAGTGAATGACGATATACTAATATCTTCTTTAAGTTATGGTAAAGATTATAGGGTGGAGGATTCTGTGTTATATCCATAACTGACATTATTTCTTCTTGAGGTAGTACAGTAATAATGTTTTGGTATTTTGTTTTGTCCAAAGATATTCCTTTGGTTGTAAACTGCATTTCTGCATGGATAAACCAGGCCTCAGGACAATTTGTCCAAAACTGAGGAGTTTGACTGAAGTGGCATACAGACCGTAATTTGATTGAGGTGAGTAATCGGGGTTCCTACCTATGAATTGAGGATTCTGTCTTTGTTGTGTAATATTTATATTTGTGTCAGAGTTTTCAACTTGTGTGTTGTCACTATTAGTTGTCTGAAGAGTACTACGCGAGGGTGAGTAAAGCTGGTTTTACACGATCGCACAAGTAATATGATCTGTCAAAATTTTGTGTAGAAGATAACGGATGGGATCGTCTAAACGCAATATGTAATGAAACCATCACACATTGAGAGAGAATACATATGGAAAATTTGACAGTCGTATGGCTCTCTTCATTTTTTGAAATGATTCAAAAAAACAAGCAGGTCGCATTAGATCAAAGATGTATTTTTATGTAAACACATATAAAAAGTGAAACAGCTGTTTCCATCTTACATTTTTATTGTTTTATACCAATGTAAACACAAAATATATAAATCATACGACTTTTATTCTCTTTTTTGTTGTACGGATGGAATTTCATTTTACTTTTTCATTAGATTTGTCGTACGTAAAGTGTTATCGTCTAAAGGGCCCTTAAAAAGGCAACATTTTTCAAAAGGAAACTTAACAATAAGAACAATTTATATAAATAAACAAGTATGAATGTATAGTCGGGCGTAGCCGACCATATGATACCCTTCACCAGTCAGTATGTATGTTAAAAATGGGGATTATTTAAAAAAAAAAAAAGCATTTGGTTTGTTTTTTTAACTTTATTTCGGAATATTTTTTTAAGAGGGCTCAAAGGGGAGTAGGGCAAAATATGGCCATATCCTTAAAAATGTTGGTAGGGGGAGTTAAGTCTTCTTCAATATTATTTATGTACCCCCCAAATAGGGCCTTTGGGCTTATAATTAATTTAAATGATCTATTATGTCAACAAAAGTCGAGAAAACTTAGTTTTATAGAACTTTGAATGACACTATCGATTTTGGTAATGATCGGGCTTCATTTGACCCTAGCCCCCATACAAACTCTCCTTCAGAAAATGACTTAAAAGCCACTTACAAACACTAATGACACTTTTAAATTCTACATAAATAATATTGAAGTAGACTTAACTCCCCCTACCAACATTTATAAGGATAGGGCCATATTTTGCCCTACTCCCCTTTGAGCATTCTTGTAAAAAATCTGTTTTTTCAAAAAAAAAAAAAAAATAAAAATATTCCGATATAAAGTTAAACAAGTAAGAGTGCTATATTCGGCTGTGCCGAATTTTATATACCCTTCACCATAGTGTATTTTAAACATCTTTTATAAATTTTTTCCCGACTACATTATTATTACATCAAAATCAACAACAACGCTAAACGAAATAAAACACAAAATACACAAGGCATCTAATCCAACAGACATCTAAACATACATAACGAAAAACACAGAAAAACAAAAATAACAACGCAATGACGCCAACAGCATCCAAACCTAGGGTGTCCAAGCCCTATGCGCTTGGTACTCTTTTGTTTTTGTAAATGCGCTTAGCTATAGACAGTGTGTTTTCTATACACTTATATACGCTTAACACTAGCAATACGTTGTTGTTCTTAACAGTATAGAAGCAAGAGTAAAACAACAACACTTTCGTATTCATTGCTGGTAAACATTGACGAGAAGCAGATTTTTTTTGTTTATCGTAAAAAAATTGCTTTAAAAAGCACTTGGAAAAAAATTTGTGTTAGTTTTAAATTTCAAACTTCAAATTCACAATCTACTCTCATATAATTGAAAACGTTTTAAATACTTTTTTCTATTCATTAAAAATATATTTGCAAAACAAAAGGGAAATTATTTTATTTTAACAAAAAATGCAAATCATATTTTTTTGCTGTGTATTTTTTTGTATGTTTGGATTCCAAACATACAAAAAAATACACAGCTGAATAAAACCAAATACATCTGCACACACACGTGTACATCTTTTTCTATATACAGTGTTGTTGTTGCTTTTTGAACAATTTTTTGATGAAATTTTCAGTGGTTGTCTCGGATTTTTGCTCATATCTCCGTTATTTACCGACCGATTTTGCTGATTTTAAATAGCGATCTTCTCGAAAGCATGTCTAATAGAATTATTGAAAATTCGGATCTCGCCGATATCTGGGGTCCTCTAAAAACTGATTTCAACACACAGACAGACGGACAAGGCTAAATCGACTCCGCTATCTATAAGGATCCAGAATATATATACTTTATAGGGTCGAAAAATTATATTATAGAAATTACAAACGGAATGACAAACTTATATATACCCTTCTCACGAAGGTGAAGGGTATATGGCCTGTTGTTTGTCGTCACTTCATTTTTGAAAGTGTGGAGTACGGTCAATTTTGAATCCATCCTTATTGAATTTGGTACATATATTTGTGTTCTTATAAACTTGTTTATGACGAATTTTACCACTATGCTGGTATTATTAAGCCTGTTTTGAGCTTTAAAGTCATTTCTATAAGACGAATTTCTGTGGGGATATGGTCAACAATGATATTATTAGATCAGTTATGATCGTTAGAGTCATTTTCTGAAGTAGGCCTATGTAAGGAGACTGGTCAATTATGTTCCGATCTATTATTGTGTAACATATTATTAAGTGACATAAGAGCGATTTTTTTCGAATGGGGTTCTAATATTAGGGGTAGGATCAAATATGAGCCGATCGCCACTAAATTTGGTAAAGCGATTTTTGTTCCTGTTTGTGTTGAATTTCGTTATAATACATGTGTTAAAATCAAATTTGAAAATGTATTTTTGTTCTTATACAACTTGTTTACGTCGAATTTTGTCACTTTACTGCTACTGTTAAGTCAATTATGATCGTTAGATAATTTTCCGAAAGGGGCTTTATATTGGGGTTGGTCAATTATTGTTCGATTAAGCGATATATCACAGTATAATTTCTGTTTGCATAAAAAACTTGTGCAAAATTTTATGTCGAATGCTGCCAAATTAATGTTCATAACTATGACACTTTATACTACTGTATTGTGGGACTCTAATAAACTTTTATCTTTATATAACAAGTGCTAAAGAACACATTCGAATGAGCCATAAAAATTCAAAAAGGATTTGTAGTCAAAAATCTATAAGAAAGATTCCTTGCAGAATTGTCTTGTAGATAATGAAAAAATATTTTTGAAGTGAATTAAAAAAGTATTTGTAATGTTTCAATAAATAAAAATTTTGTGGCTCTTTTAAAATCCATGTTTTGTAAACTGTAAATTTTGGCTCTTCCGAGTGAAAAGTTTTTTAAAATAAAAATTAAATTATTTATTAAAAAATTAGAATTATTATATTTTTTTTTAAATCCAATATAAATTAATTATTATATAATGATTAAAATATTTTATTAGACAACTTGATAATAATATTACTGTTATAATTTATAAATTACATAGTATGTATGCCACAAAAATTCCGCATATCGAGCTTATCAAGAAAAAAATAATTAAAATATTTGTTAGAGTATTTTCTGTCCATAAAACGACTTTTAGTTTATTATAAGAAGCATATAAACTCCAAAATAATCTAAAACTATTTTTTTATTTTCTGTATACAAATAGTAAAAATAGTTAATTTTTATATATGTATGTATATGTAAATAAAATGCTTTTAACATTTTTAAAATCGATATTTAAAAAAAATCGGATCACGAAAAACCGAAATATGCAATAGAAACTGTTTTTTCGGATAACCGGTATATAAACACGGGCTAGACCTAATAATGAACCGATTTTATCCATTTTCAATTGGCTTCGTCCTTGCCAAAAGAATGTGTGCCCAATTTCATCCTCATTGATTCAGAAAACGATTCTTAACCGATTGATTTACTTACATTATATACGAATACTTTTGTATGTCACAGACATCAGCGCTAATCCAATATACCCTCCTTGACGATTTCATTAGCATTAAATTGAAAAAATTATAATTATTTTCGAATTTCGAATTTAATTTCGAATATCCGAACATTATAATGTATTGTATTGTAATGTATTGTCATTAGGTGAAATCATGTATGGCAAATTTCAGCACATTCGGATTAGAAAAACTAGTTTTAACAGCTTTAAAAATGTTTCGAACACGAGTTCGAATTTTCGATTTTTTTAGGTTTTATAACACAGAGATTAATTTAAAAACATAAAAAAAATTCGAAAATAACTTCGAAATTTCGAACTTAATTTCGAATATTCGAACATATTATTGTATTGTCATAAGATGTACTTATGACTGCAAAATTTCAGCCAATGTGGGCTACGGGAACTGGTTTTAAAAGCTTTTAAACCTCGAATCTTCGAAAAATTTTCCGACAATTATAAATACTAATTAAATTCGTTTTTGAGAATTCTTTAGTTATAATGAAAAAAATATAATTTTCATTAAATGGTACTTAAAATATTTTTCATTACAATTTTTTCTATAAATGGTAATGAAATTTTAATGCTTAATGAAAAATTCCCATGTATGATATACACACATATGTATTCATTTATTTATTAGGCATTTCTTAGTTTTTGTTTTTTTTATTACATCGTAGTAAAAGAATGGAGGAATGAATTGAATAATAAATACAAATATAAATAAATAAGATGATTACGAAATCGATTATTTACTACTTATAAGTATACGCATTTACTTAATAATAAGGTTACAGTTTGCTAAAATGCTAATAATGTTTACAAAAAATAAATATAGTTTAGACTGTAACAAAACTACTTAAACCTATTTAAAGAAACTACTGCAGCGGTACTCCGTACAGTTCATGCTTTGGTTTGTTAAGTGATGAACTATAAATGGTAGATGTACTTACAGAATTACTTACTCCTCCTGACCTTATATCAATTAGTTCATTTCCATTTTCTGTGGAATGGTTGTCTATTGGTTTTTTATTGATTGTGTCGTTATCGTCACCATCTTTGTGAGCTTTGTATTTGATAAAGTATACTTCTGGCTTGCTGGACTTGTATGTGGACTGTTGAACTTGTTCTAAGGAAGGAAGTTCGGGTTTTTTCACTAATACATAAACTAAAGTTTTTTCCTCTGTTTGTGGAGCAACTGCAGCTGCCAATTGACTGTAATTGGGCTTTGGATAAGATGGGGCTTTAATGAAAATTATTTTATAATGCTTCTTAAGTGGGCTGAAGACTTGCTGCTGGTTAACAAATTTTAGGTTGTTATCCTGTTCCAGATCTTCTGGTGGTACATGTACATAAATATGCTTTTCAATAGAGGGATCTAACGGAGCATTAACAAACGTCTCACGTATAACTTGTCCTAGTTGACCATTTAGGACACCACCATTAAAGTTTAAGTTTGTATTCGTTGTTAGCTTAATGCTGTTGCCGCTTAATGATTGATGAGCTGCGGAGTTTGTGAAGGAATCAGTGTAAGCATTAACACCAACATTAGGAATTTTTTGTATGTTATGGTGTGTAGATGGTGTTGCTGCGAAGTTACTAGTATGACCAACAGAATTTGCATATACGCCATCATGTTTATATTCCTCATTTCCGGTGCTGAATGCATGTACACGCCCAGGAGCTATTGGTGTATAATTATTAATTTGCGCATTCGCTGCTATATTCCCTTGATTGTGCGAATATCCATTAAAAATTTGATTTGAAGGTAAGTTAATATTTGGGAGAAATTGTTTTGATACACCCTCCTCATTATGCAACTGTGGACTATACACG
This sequence comes from Lucilia cuprina, assembly GCF_022045245.1. NCBI lineage: Eukaryota > Metazoa > Arthropoda > Insecta > Diptera > Calliphoridae > Lucilia > Lucilia cuprina. Next base: position 51,821,956 of record NC_060952.1, on the reverse strand, counting down.
CTGGCAGCAGGTTCAAGTTGATGATTTACGCCGGTGTTATGGTTCACAATCCTACCTTGCGATTGCGACTGTATCAAGGACAATTGCATATCCTCAATTGTTTGTGTTGCATGTTCACACGTCGGAACGTTTAGTGCTCCAATCGATGGGAATCTCTCTATTACAGGTGCCGGTTTCTTGTATTCATATCCATGAGGTGCACTGAACACTGGAATTGCCAGAGTGCTAATTATAACAAAAAAAATCATTCCCTTTACAGTTTCTACGACGAGTAATGATTATCGAGTGATTCACACCTTAAATTGCTCAAACTATTTATGCATCTATATCCATAAGTATGTATGCACATATGTGTTTTAGTATATGTAGATACATTATCGTATCTCTCAAAGAGAAAGAAATAGCGAAGGTGATCAGATTATGTATTATGAAACAAAACTTCCAACAGCTTACGTTATATGTTGTATTTTTTGAATTAAAAAACGTGCTTACAAACACACCTATATATGTATTTATACATCAACGCACATATTTTTACATCTTACATCTTGGGTGTGCGTGAAACTTCGTCAGATCGTCGTAATCATATTTAAGTTGCAAATAAACAACTATATACAGAAGTGTAAAAAAATTTAGTAAATATTGTATTGAGATGTAATTGAAGCAAAATATTTTTTTTAAACCTGTCTTTATTGATAAACACATTTTTTATCAACCTTCAAATACTGGTCATATACTCACAAAAGAATATCGACAGCTAAATTAAAAATTTTAGAAAATATTGTATTAATAGTTAAATGAAGCAAAATCTTTTTTTAACTGCCTTTATTGATAAAAACATTTTTTTATCCACCATCAAATATTGTTCATATAATCACAAAGGAATATCGACAGCAAAAATACAAACGGTTAATAAAGTCTTTAAGCTTTTACATATACATAGAATATATTTTATAGATATGGCCGTATGCGTTTTATTTGACGACAACACATGTACACAACACGATTGTAAACATGACAACAAGAGGGCAAAAAATATAAATATTTCATTCAGTTGCTTGACAGCATTCAATATGTGTCGATGACGTCGCTTTGATTAAGAAATTCAAAACTTAACTTTTAAACTTTTAAAACAAAAACATAATTTGCAAAAAAAAAATTACACTATAAATATTTTTCTGGAGTGCATAAAAGTGAAAGTAATAAAAACATACCTCATTAATACTTTTTATACTATCCACCACCATTAGTGGTGACAGAGGGTATACAGTGTTTCACAGCTTATTTTTTCTAAAAAATATTTATCATAAAAATATTACCGCAAAGTCATAGGCTTATGTTAAAACTTAAAAATCGAACTTTATTTATTTATATTAATAAGTATGTATAAAAAATATAAAATCTAAAAACTAAAAATAATTAAAAATAAAAAATCACAGCTTACTTTTTCCTAAAAATAAAATTAAAATATCCTCATTTTAGACCTTAGTATGATTTTCCCTTTGGTCATTAACGACTTTAAACCTCTTTGGTATCGATTTCACCAATTTCCTCATTGTTTGGGGATAAATTCTCGACCACTCTTCCATTAAAGCCCATTTTGGATCGCTTTTATTTGATATTTTTTGGTTTCTAATATTATGATCTAAAATTGCTCACAAAATTTTCAATCACATTAAGATCAGGTGAACGGTGCGGCGCCATTAAGTTGGGACAATTGGAAATTTAAATTTCCAAGTTTGAACAATGCCCGACTTGTGTTTTGGTAAAATCGAAAATCTTTCCTTATACCATGATTTTCGGTACATTGCAGTAAGTCAAGGTACATATTTTTGTCTATTGCTAATTGGTCACAGCTCCCATACAAGGTTCTCTGCCGAAAATATCTTAAACGCCCATAACTCATTACTAAATTAAGATATCCATATACAATTTGTCGCAAGTATTGCTCATATGCAGAGAAATAATACTGTGAAATGTTTTTCCTATCAGTCCATAAGTGATCATAGCTCCCATACAAGGTTCCTTTCAGAAAAACATTAAAAGACACATAACTCATTGCCAAAGAGAGATACCCATTAAATATTTGGTTTAAATACAATTTTAGTACACATACATGTTATTTAAAAAATTTCCATACATACATAAATTACACTATAAAATTGTTTTACGATCGGTCCATATTTGGTCATAGGTCTCATACTATGTCCGCTCCAGAAAATCACTTAAATTCACAATATTCATTACCAAATAATGATATAGATACAGAATTTTGAAATTTTATCTTTATATACATAATTTGGCATAGCTCCCATACAAAATCCTTTTAAGAAAATCTCTTAAACGCACATTACTCATTACCTAATAAAGATATTGATACAAAATTTGCCACAAATATTAGTTTTGCATACAAAAATATTATTTTAAGATTTTTTCACGATCGGTTCTAAATATCGCTAAGCGCTATAAAAATATAACGAAAATGCCGTTTGTAATGTTCAATAAAACATGTGAAAACTTATTTCTACAAATATTTGATTAATTAGAAAAGTATTAATATAAAAGTAGCTGGTGGAGCGTATTTTAGATTACATTATTGTAAAGGAATCGCAATGTGCACATTATAAGCATTTCAGAACGATATTAAACGCAAAAATTGTTTGGAAATTTTTAAAGTTATTTAAAATTCCCCAGGCCATTAACGTGTCTCACAGCACATAAATTAAAAATCTGAAAAAATTGACTTATTTTTTAGATATATTCTAAAAAAACATTTTCTTACTTTAAATATATTTGTAATTACACGAACTTTTTGTCTGCTTTCGACGGCCGTTTCAAATCAATACTTGGTATAAGTATTGCTCATATGCATACAAACATTGCTGTGAAAGGTTTTTCCGATCGCACAGTGGTATAGGAAAAAAAAGAGGGAAATAATTCGGTAACTTCTAAACGGTTAATCCGATTTTAATGAAATTTGGTATGCACAAAAAGGAGGTGTTGTCGAGTTTAGGTTTTGAATTTCGACCTTATAGACGATCCTATTTCTTCATTTGAGTTCCGATTTAAAAAAAAATCGTATATAGAATCTCCTCATCGAGCACCAAAATGTCGTCGCAGCAGTAAATTATCTCTTATAGTTTAGGAGATACTCGCAATTGAAAATTAAAATTTTTACAGTCCTTACTTTAGTTTTTTGATAATAGCGGGTCCAAATATTCCCGATGTTCGCCATTTTTTTATTCACTTAACAACAAGTATCTATATATCTAGCAGTGAAAGAATTATGTAAAAATCATGACTGAGTCCAAAGTTATAGGCATTTTAATTTAAAAAATTAAATAAGGCGATTTTTTGCCATTTTTTGGGAAAAAAACATCTTTTTCTTTTTAAGTTATCTAAAAAGTTTCTAAGAAGATGTATATAGAATTTATTCTTTTTGGAAAGCTGACTTTACATAAAATACGATAAATGAAACGAAACTTAAAAATTTTTGATACCGAGGGGACCAGGTCCATCCAAAAAAAAACTATTTTTATGGAAATTTCAATTTTCAGCAAAAATTCTCAAATCGCATAGTCGATATCAAATTATAGTGACCTGTTTTATATGACCCAATATGTTCTTAATCATTTTGTAACGGGTTTCGATAACCCCGCCCCTGGTATGGATATAATAGCAAAAAACCAAAAAATCACATTTTTGGAATTTTTTAAAACTTTTTTGGGAATTCCGGGATTTCTAATAAGAAAATTCGAAATTTTATGTAATATTGGATTTTGAGTAAAAAAGTACCTAACTGTAAAATTTCATCAAAAAATATTCATAAATAAAATTTTGATTGCAATTTGAAAAATTTGTATCTTCGCAAAAACTGAATAAAAAACATTTTTTATTTTTTTTTTTAGTATTCCGCGAATTTTTTTATTTTTATATGAAATTATATAGAGTTTTGAAAAATAGACAAAATTACCTTTCCATTGCTATATAACATGCCTACCTAATGTTTTTAAGTGACAAATTAATTAGGGAAAACTCAACATCTTTTAAAGAATTAAGCACTATTATTTTCATCCATACATTTGTTAGGCATGTTTTACTACCTAAATTTTAATGAATTTTCACAGCCACTTTTTACGATAAATCTTTTATACTTTATCCCTAAAAAATAAATACTTGTTGTATTTATTTTATATAAAAATAGTTTTTATTTATTTTTTTATAAATTAATATAATGAATATTTTCAAATGCTAACGTTTTGTAGCAAATCCAACGTTTCCTTATAGTAGATAAAACAAGATCAGAAGATAGAATCAGATTATTAAAAATATCTTCATTTTGAGACTGCCTGGAACACTTCCTTGAGCTAAACTGATGAATATTCTTAAAGTCTCTATTCCTCGATTCTTGGGGTTCTTCTGTAAGCTATCCTAAAGGCAGAATATTATGTTCTATGATAACCTTTCCATGACGTAATATCTTGTGAACTGTAGGTGTCATTTCTTTTCAGGGATATAATTCCAAAAGTAATTTAGAAACTTTTGTAGAATACTCTCCAAATTTTGTTGCGTTTACTTTATGCTTGCTATTTATCGCCATTATAATAATATTGACCTTTTGCAGTAGAACATGTTAATTCCGGTTATTTCGGAAGTAGTTTCAAAATGTTTGAAAAAACGTCTAGCGGTATTACCATCGTTTGAGCTTCCATATCCTGTGAGTGGTTTATCAATATTTAATCCCATTCGCTTTTTAAATTCCTCTTGAATTCTTCTTTTCTCACTGGCTCTCATTTCCATTAACTCCTTATTGTTATTTGCACTTTTGTTTGCATTTTACGGTATGTTTCTGTACTTTAAATCATATGCTTAATGTAGAAAATGTTCCAGAAATCGTATGCGAGCATGTAGGGGGGATATTCCAAATTGTAATGTTTCCTCATTTATTGACCTTTGCTTGGAAATAGTCGAAAATTCTGATTTTTTTTATCACCACATATGTAGCAGTACCAAGTAGATGATGTTCCTGTAATGGCATTTCCAACTTTCCCATCAATCATTGTAATTTTTAAATCAGAGGACATGTTAAACGAATAATTTTCTATTTCGATTGTTATAGGTTCCAAGTTTTTAATTTCTGCTTCAATATGATTTATCAAATCTTGCGTTGTTGTTTTGAATACCTTTACATACTCAAAGCTTATTGGCCTACAAAAAGCTTTGGATCCTGGAGTCGAATTCTTCCAAATATCATCGAAACTGGTTGATGGAGAATCGCTGTCAGCATACTTTCGAATTCTTAATGGAACTAGCGATGCTATAACTACACTTTTATACTCGGAAGATGATTCACTTGTGTTGATTTGTTTATATTCCGAGAGTGCTGATAATCCATCACATCCCCACTTAGTAGGTCTGAAGAAAAGTCAGAAGCAATCCTTAAAGCAGTATTTTCGAGTAGAGCGCCGAGTCCAATAACAGCCTTCCGATCAGTTATTTCAATAGGAGATGGTATAATGCTTTTCTTCTTTTCATTTATTTTGTCATATGATGGTAAAACATCCACTCCTTTTTCAGATAGCGCCTTTCTTAACGTCTTTTTAGTCGTCTTGGTAATGCGGGTGAAAGAATATTTGCAATTTTTATGGCATCCAAAGGCTGTTTTTCTTTTCTTAACATTGCTGTAAAAGTGTCCGAAACTTCTTCGTTAGATAAGGTTTCTAGTGAAGTTGATAACCTTTTCCTCTTTGATTTTGAGCTCAAATCCTCATACTGCTTACAGGGAGCACCAACAGTTGATGCGCAAATAGCAACTTCTACACATTCATCCAGCCAATCAAAAAATTTCGATCGAAATTTGGCAATGGAATGCCGAATACTTCAGTTTTATATCAACTGATTTTATAAAATTTTCTATTTTACATATATCAGTTTTATCCACTTTATTTTTATGTGCAGTTTTAATATATTTCAATAAGAAGTTGACTTTATCTTAAAAAGGAGCTGAAGACTGTTCAAATAAAATGGAGCACAAATCAATTTTTTAGTACGATCGCCAACCTGTCTTATATATTAATTACAGGTACTTAAATTAAATTATTTTTTAAAGTGTTATGATATTCTACTAATATGTCTAACGTTTCCTTATGTAATGAATTTTTCCTCAATAGGTCACTTTAATAAGCTACCTATTAAAGTGACCTATAGGGGTAAAAATCATTACAGTTTAAAAAATAATACCTGAACATTTTTTGATATATGTAACAAATTTAAGAGTTAACGTTATGGATGAAAATAATAGTGCTAGGTAAATTCTCTAAAAGATGTTGAGTTTTCCCTAATTAATTTGTCACCTTCAAACATTAGGTAGGCAGGTTTTTTATTCAGTTTTTGCGAAGATACAAATTGCAATAAAAATTTGAATTATGAATTCCCAAAAAAGTTTTAAAAAATCCCAAAAATTTTTAGGTTTTGGTTCATTTATCTATTTTATGTAAAGCCAGCTTTCCAAAAAGTATAAATTTTATATACATCTTCTTAGAACCTTTTTAGATAACTTAAAAGGAAAAGATGCTTTTTTCCCAAAAAAATTGGCAAAAAATCGCCTTTTTTCATTTTTAAAATTAAAATGTCTATAACTTTGGACTCAGTCATGATTTTTACATAATTCTTTCACTGCTTGATATATAAACTTGTTGTTAAGCGAATAAAGAAATGGCGAAAATCGGGAATATTTGGACCCGCTATTATCAAAAAACTAAAATAATCACGGTAAAAATTTTAAAATTTTAATTTTCAAATGCAAATATTTTCTAAACTATAAGAGATAATTTACTGCTGCGACATTTTTTATAGTGCTCGAGGATCGTTTTAAAAATTTAACATGCCGAGGTGTCCTAATTTGAGGACCAACTGCCGGACCCTGGTTGGCCAATAAGGTCCAAATTCAAAACCTCAACTCGACAACACCTAAACTTTGTGCATACCAAATTTCATTAAAATCGGATTAACCGTTTAGAAGTTACCGAATTATTTCCCTCCTTTTTTCCTATACCACTGTGGATCGGTCCATAAGTCATAGCTCCCATACGAGGTCTCCTCCTGAAAATCACTTAAACTCACTTTTTTAGATCGGTTCATAATTGGTCGTAGCTCCCATGCAAGATCCCCCAAAAAATCACTTAAAGGCCATAACTCATTACTACTCATCATTAACAAATTAAGACATCCATATAAAGTTTGGCACAAGTGTTGCTCACTTAAAGCACAAAACTCATTACCAAATAGTAATACACATTAAATATTTGGCATAAAATCTATTTTTGTACACGTAGATATTATATATATTTGATCAATTTGAAAAGTTTTAATATAAATGTAGCTGGTGGAGGGTATTTATGATTCGGCTCAGCCGACTATAGCATTCTAACTTGTTTTCTTTTAAAAATGTTTACATCAAGTTAGTCAAAAAGGATAAAATTATATCTTTTATACTAAATATATAATTTTTCTGTTTTATATCTGTTATTCCTCCAATTATATAGTATACTAGCTAATACCCGGTGTGCTTCGCTACCTATAATAATCGCTACATAATAATCCAAAATATTATTTTGTTAGTTACTAAATTATAACATTTTTCTTAAAGGTTTATTATAATTTCTCTTGATAGCAATATATCATTTCAATTTTCAAATAACACATTAATGGTCTATTTATTTTTTACTTGATAAAATTTAATATATACTTTTATTCTTAATAAATAATTCTTATTCTAAAGCCTTGGGATTAACGATTTTAAAAAATCTAACCACAACAGTTTTCCAGATTACATATAAGAGATGCCAAGCAATCTATCTATCTATCTATCTATCTATCTATCTATCTATCTATCTATCTATCTATCTATCTATCTATCTATCTATCTATCTATCTATCTATCTATCTATCTATCTATCTATCTATCTATCTATCTATCGATCTATCTATCTATCTATCTATCTATCTATCTATCTATCTATCTATCTATCTATCTATTACCTGTGAAAAATTGAAATTATCTAACAGTTTTCAAGATGTACGACATTTTGTATTTTATTTATATATGTGGTGCCAAGCGCCCCGCTATAAGTCCGCCCGTTATGTTTACGTGATATCGAGCCCTTTTTTATAGAAATCGATAATTTAGGGCTAGTAGCATCATCCCTGAAAATTTCATGGTTTCAACGTTACAAAAAAAGAAAAAAGACGTATGTGCACATTTATTTTCTGTTTATGAATTTTGTAACAGCAAGGTGTCGGTTACGTCTAAATTTTCTTTTAAAATATATTAAATTGATAGAAAACTTTTAACAAATTAACGTATTAAGTTTGTTTGTGAATGAAATGTCACATATCTGAGTATAATTATAATAAAGTCATGTAATTATCACTATGCCATTACAATTTATGTGCTAAAATTTATATTTTTTTCTATAACTTTTTATGAATTTAATTCATTCTATTTACTAATTACATTACATTTATGTTATTTCCATTTAATCAACTCTTATATTTGGTTATAAATTCGTGGATTTCGGAAGGCGGACCTGTATATGGACTCTTAATGAATCAATTATCGCAGAATTTACTTATTTATTCGATATAAAACGAATTGTACTACAATGTATGGATATTAATGTGGACATCAGGGTGTTTTTCAGAAATGGTCTTTAATGAGGTATTTGGTCAATTGTGAACCGAGGTCTATAGAATTTAAACGCGTTATTATTTTAAAAAACAAATGTTTTTGTAGAATTTCATTATACCTTTTCAATTTTCGAAAGATATATTAACTGTAAACTTATTTTCTGTAATACTTCCCAACATAATTTACAGGTATATATAACCGCCTTCTGCAAAATTTTATAGCGATTGCAACATAAACAAGATATTTATTAATGTTTTGACTATTTCCCGGGAGATACTTGTATTGAGGCAAAGTGAGATCATGAACCGTTTTTGCCTATTATTAATACAAAACAATATTTGTCATCAATAAGCATCTTTAGAGAATTTCATCACTCTAGCTCATAACTTTCGGAACCTATACGGTTTTCAACAAAAAGACTGGCTTACAGACATCGCTAGATGATCTTAAAATCTTATATAAAAAAGTATTTATTACACTATTAAATTTCAGATTTATACAAATTATATAAAGATATACACAAAAAAATATTTTTTTAAACAGAGAATTTGGACGTAACCGCCTCAACATTGTTTATATCACAAAAATTTGTCTCGGCAAAAAAGACGTAAGCGACAAAAAAATCGGATATAGCGTCAATATAAAATCGAAACAAACTGCATCCCATATTTTAGATGTAATAGTATTTATTAACGGAGTTTTGAAGTAATGCTTTGTCCTACTTCGAAGATAATTAAAAAAAAAATGCTCTCCTGTAAAATTTTGTTTTTGTCGGTTACATCTTTTGTGCGAAAAGGGCTCGATATGATATATCATATCACATATATGCGATATTTTTTATTTTATTCATGTGGATGTGCTTTAAGTTCCCCAGATGAAAGTCCGCCCTTTTCCCGCCAAAATGCTGCAATGAATATTAAAGTAATTTATGCAAAATTTGATGAATCTAGTTCTATATTTTCCTAAATAAACAATATTTTGTATTTTTTCATATGAGAGATGTCAAGTTTCCATTAAAAGTTCGCTCGTTATACTATAAATGTTCAGATGAATTTCAAAATTCTTCAAGTAAAATTTAAATATTCTAGCTCTAATAGTTTCTTAGATATAAGAATTTATCTATTTTATTCATATTGGGGCACCAAGCCCTCACAGATGAAAGTCCGCTCTTTTTTCTTAAAAATTTTCAGATGAATATTAAAGTTCTTCGTGCAAAAATTTTAAGAATTTAGTTGTAGTTTCCCAATTTAATACCCAAACTATTTACATGATGTTAAAATTATTCGTGAAAAATTTTAAGATTCTAACTGTAATAGTTTCCAAAATAAGCAATCTTTTGTATTTAATTTAACGCTAGTCCGCCCACATTCTATCCTAAATAATCATATTGACACTAAAGTGGTTCCTACAAAATTTGAGGACTCTTACAGTTATATTATTTCAAGAAAAACAAATTTTTGTATTTAATTTATATGGGAGGTGCCACTCCCCCTAACGCTAATACATCGACTTTTTATCCCAAATAATCATATTGACACTAAAGTGGCTCCGACAAAATTTGAGGACTCTAACTGTTATATTATGTGAAATATACCGATTTTATACCATCTTAATATGTGCGTGGCTCATCACCCACTTGAAATTTCAAATCAAAAAGTACCCATTCCAGACATATATATATATATATATATATATATATATATATATATATATATATATATATATATATATATATATATATATATATATATATATATATATATATATATATATATATATATATATATTATATATATATATATATATATATATATGTATACATATATATAGATTACTAGCTAATACCCGGTGTACTTCGCTACCCCTTTCGAAATTAAATACATAATAATCTAAAAAAAAATTTCTTAAAGGTTTATTATAATTTCGATTGATGACAATATATTTCATTTAAATTCTAAAATAATACATTAATGATATATTTACTTCTTACTTGCTAAAATTTAATATATACCTTTAGTCTTAAAGAATAATTCTTCTTCTAATGCCTTGGGATATGCAATATTTTTTTTACCCTCTAGTATAAATAAAAAAACCCACTTAACGATTTTTAACAATATGTTACATATGAGAGATGCCAAGCAAATTATTGCAAGTTCGTCAATTTCTATCTATCTATGAAAAATTTTGATTATCTAACAGTCTTCAAGATATACGAAATTGTGTATTTAATTCATACATGTGGTATTTAATTTATATGGCAGGTGCCACTCCCCCTAACGCTAGTCCTCCCACATTTTATTCTAATCACATTGACACTAAAGTGGCTCCGAAAAAATTTTAGGACTCTAACTGTATTATTTATATTATCTCAAGAAAAACTAATTTTTGTATTAAATTAATATGGGAGGTGCCGCTCCCCAACATGGGTAGTTTGCCAATTTATTACTTAAAAGGTTTACATCGATGATAAAGTTATTTATGCAAAATTTTAAGATTCTAACTGTATTAGTTTCCAAGATAAACGAATTTTTGTATTTAATTTATATGGTACCACGCCCCCTAACGCTAGTCCTCCCACATTTTGACAATAAAATGGCTCCGACAAAATTTGAGGACTCTAACTCTAGCTCCCCTCCTGGATTACCCAAAATGTTTACATGGATGTTAAAGTTATTCGTGCAAAAATTTAAGATTCTATGTTTCCAAGATAAAATAATTTTTGTATTTAATTTATATGGGAGGTGCCGCTTCCCTCATGGGTAGTGCACCAATTTATTACATGGATGTTAAAGTTATTCGTGCAAAAATTTAGGATTTTAACTGTAATGGTTTCTAAGATAAACGAATTTTTGTATTTAATTTATATGGGAGGTGCTATGCCCCCCAACGCTAGCCCGCCCACTTTTTGTCCCATATAATCATATGGACACTAAATTGCCTCCGACAAAATTTGAGGACTCTGTTATATTATCTCAAATATACGTGTTAAATTGTTCCCAAGTACCTCAAAGGGTTAATTTGGCTTTCTTTTACTCTATTTTAAATATCGGACTATATACGATAAATTCCAGTAATGTATGGTAAATATCGCTAACAAATAAATATTATTTCGATATGGTACACTGAAAATTCCCAAATATTACAAAATTTGATCTTTGAACTCCACGGTTAATGCGTTAAGAATGTCCGATTTGAATAAAACTTCGTATATATATTTTATATTATCTCTACTATAATACTCGGAATATACTTTATTTAAAATGTACCACAGTAATGAATTAATAAATATTCTTTAAAATATTACAAAAAAATGCGATTTTCCCGAAATCCTTCTAGTTCAAATCTTATCTTTTAAAGTTCTTTTATATCATTTGGAAACGCTTACTTTGCGCATATTACCATTCTTTTATAATAAAGTTCAAAAATTATTACTAAATGCCAAATTTGAGAAAAAAACTGAAAAAATTGATATTTTCCTCTTATAAAAGAACTTGGAAACTTCAGAGCCTTTGCGTCACCTGTTAACGTTATCCTATCCGCATAATTTTTGGCATGACTTAGTTTTCAACTAAGAGTACAATTCTAGAGAGCACTCTAATGTTTATTATCCACAACAAATACACCCCTATCGTTAATAGAAATATGAAAATTTTGTTCCCTTGAAATTTTCATTTCCCTCGAAGGGAAAATTGCTATCGTGAACTTGTTGTGAATAATTCAATCACAATACTTGATTTTGTATGGAAAAGCTGTTCAATGTTTACAAAATTCCATCAACAAATTTCACAACAGGGGAATTTTTTCCCGTCAAAAAAGTTAGTGAACGAAAATGTGAAAAGGGAACATATTTCACGTGAAATGATGATTGGCGATTTTTTCTCAAATTTGACGATTTTGCACCCAAATCATTTGGCAACTACGGGATAATGTCAATTGAGAGCAGTTTCTCGGATACCAAAGGGAATTCTGATGAGGTGGTGGCAGTTCTGCAACAACAACATTTTTCATGTATTTTGTTTTTGCATTTGGTTTACGTAGATGTCAAAAACCATAAGTACGGCAAATTCACTTCATGTTTGTGTTGCGAATGGATAATTCTACTCCGGTGGAGTAATTTTCAATATTTGGCCATAATGTAGCAGCCGCCGGCCGGGTAAAACCTTCATATGGGTTTTGTGATATAAAGCGTTCCGGAACACTATTGTTTAATTTGTTAACATTTAATAGATTTCAAAATTAAGTAATATGTATGTACGCTGCCGCTGTTCGGCTAAATTCTTCATATGTGTTTCTTTATATAAAGTGTTCCGGGAGGATTTTTTATTTAATTCTACACAATGTTAATATAAAATATAAAACAATATTATTCAATATGTTAGGTTAGGTTAGCATGCTGTCCCTTGATGTTCGCATTAGGGGCTCACTTGGGTCCATGTTATGATCCCTTTGTTATACCTGAAAAGAGAAAAAAATGATCGGCGTATTATTACAGTTCGACCCAACTACTCTGGTTTCCTATCCAAACCATTTAGTTGCTCGAATAAAGGAGTCTATCCTTCGGATGTCAGCCTCAGATAGATCCTTTAAGTCATGTATGACATTTGCTCCTAGCAGATTCCGTCTATTTTCCGCTAGGGCAGGACACTGACAGAGGAAGTGAACAGTACTCTCTTCTTCCTCTTCATCTAGACAGCTCCTGCAGAAGGTCTAGTCTTCTAGCATGGAGCCCAAAAGGCCAGTGGACAGTCACCACTGCGATCAAGTTCCGTAGATTTGCTCTCGGAAATTGAATAAGGATTCGTGATCTACGTGGGTCATACGAAGGCCACAAAATCCTCGCCAGTCTATAGGTAGCCTCAGTCGACCATCTGTGTTGCGCAAGCTCGTGGAGTTTTCACGAATCGAGCGTTTGCAGCTTGAAAGCGGAATGCCAACAAAATTGTCGGTGTACTCCGTTTGCTAGTGAGGAACCCACTTTAGCAAGAGAGTCTGCGATGGTATTGCCAGGTATCTGTCGATGACCTGGAATCCAATACAGTCCCACTGAGGAATGAGACTGTATTGGATTCGTTTAGAGATGTCCGGCATTCTAGGACCAGGTGTGATGTTGTATAGATACCACTTATAACCCTTAGGGCAGCCTGACTGTCGGTATAAATTCGAATATCTTCCTGATATATTCGATGAACCTGAGCCAATTTACTGCCCGTTTTATGGCTGATAATTCAGCCTGAAATACGCTACATTGGTCAGGAAGTTAGAAAGAGTCTTCCGTTCCAGTACGTGCAATAAAGAAGCCACCGCCAACGCTATCTCTCGATTTAGAGCCATCGGTGAAGACCTGATACGGACCGTCACGGAAGATAGATTCCATCTTATTTGGGTCGTGTTGAATCGACACTGAAAAGCTTTTATCAAAAGATGGTTTGGGGGTGCAGTAATCAGTGTTTCGTGGAATTGCTCCTAGGAAGTTGATTATTTTAGAATGGTCTAACTTAGTCATATGCCACCTACCGATTGTACTAAGTCTAATCGCTGAGTTGAGGGCAACCTCTTAAGCCATTAGATCAACAGGTAACCAATTCATCATGACAAAGAGAGCCTTTGATGGAGTGGTACGAAGGGCACCTGTGATAATTAGCGCCGATGCGCGAAGGATTCCTTCAAATCTCTTTCGGTGGGTATCCAATTGTAGGGATTTCCACCATACGAGTGCACCATACAGTAGTATGGGCTTAACTACCATGTCGAAGAGCCATTTGGTATTCTTAAGATTAATGCCCCAGGATTTACTTATCGCTCTTCTAGATGAGTATAGGGCCGCAGCCGCTTTGTTCACTCTGGCTTGAGTGTTCAAATGCCATGATAGTTTTGAATCCAGGATGACTCCTAGATATTTTGCACTATCAGATAACTCTAACTCAACCCCATTTATGCGAGGGAGAATGAAAGTGGGTAACTTGTATTTCCTGGTGAAAAGAAGAAGTTCCGTTTTGGCTGGATTTACACTTAGTCCACTATTTGTACTCCAAGTACTGAGTGATCTAAGAGCAGATTCCATTCTGTGCGAATGGAATCTGCTACGACAGATACGTCGTCCCCAAATCCATTGGACCTAAGTTCCATGAGAAGGGTATTCAGTGCAAGGTTCCATAATAATGGAGACAGAACACCACCTTGTGGAGTTCCGCGACTAGCAACTTTCGTGATAGTTGCTGCTCCCATTTCCGAGACGATGACCCTTTTAGTCAATAGTCTTTTTATAAAAGCTTGAATAGGCTGGTTTATTCCCAAGCCATGTAGAGTTGATATTATCGACTCAGGGTGTACATTATTAGAAGCCCCCTCAATATCAAGGAAAGCGACAAGTGTGTACTCCCCCCGCTCTGGAGTCTTTTCTATGTGACCCACTAGCGATTGTAACGCAGTCTCAACGGATTTACCTTTCATATAGTTATGTTGGGATGCTGATAAGAGGTCACGATAGATATTAATTCTCAAATGTATATCAATGACCCTTTCCAATATTTTAAGAAGAAAGGAGCACAGACTAATTGGTCTAAAGTCCTTTGGCTTCGTGTGAGAGGTATTTCCTCCCTTCGGGATGAAGAACACTTTGCACTTGGTCCAGGGTTCTGGTATATTCGACCATTTGAGGCCCAGTTGATCCTATCTTCAGTTATGGATATTTTGGTATCAGCTGGGAGATTTGAGGGCAGCATGTCAATTCCGTTTTCAGGTTTGACAGCCTGGAAAATGCGTAGCCATTAGAACTTCCAATGTTTCCTAGCTGCTGGTCGTCCAGTTTCCACATGGTTTTTGAATGAAACTCGGGACTGGAGGAGTTGAAGATAAGACTTTGCGAAGTTGACTGGTCTCGGAGGATCCTTCCACGCCGCTACAGAAGGTTCTCCAAAATTTGCGCTTTGCATTTCTTATCAGATTTTTGAATCTATTTACAGAGGTCTTGTTAGAAATCTAGTCTCCAGTTATCTTTGCCTCGTTAAATAGTCTTCGCGATTCTCTTCGAGATTTCGAAATATCCGCAGACAACCATGGAGGTTTTCCTCTGTCATTATAGGTCTTTTGTTCACATGCCAGTGAAGTCGCGTGTTCGAAAACGAGATTTATCGTTTCCACCGCATTTTCTGTGTCCGATATATTCTCAATGATCCGTACATTTTGGAGTGAACGTGTGATTAAAGCAGATTGCTGTTCCCAGTCTGTTCTTTTCCTGTTTCTAAAGAGTTTTGTGACCCCTACATTTGCTGCGATTACAAAGTCGATATATTGATGGTATGAGAAAGAGCAGTCGTTCAAGACGCGCCATCCCTGATCCAATCATTGTGCATAGTTCTAACTAGGGTGATATCAAGAACATTCCTTCTGTTTGAAACAATAAAGGTCGGTTCGGATTCTGTATTCAGAATATCAAGATTATTGCATTGAATGAAGCTAAATAATGACTCACCTCTAGCGTTTATGTCCGAGCTTGCCCAGACAGTGTGGTGAGCATTTGCATCAGCTCCCATAATGATCGGCATTCCCTTCGAGTTAGCCATCTCATTAGATCTGCAGACCAAGTTGTTCGGTGGTTGGTCGCTGTGGTAGTGAGCCATATATGCGGATATTACCAATATAGCACCTACACTGGTCTCCCATATGGCTACTACGGTGTCTTCATCACTGAAATCAGAGATGATGAAGATGTTAAGACTGCTTTTAGCTACTATACAGGATCTAATCTTACTAGATCTCCTTTGATATAGTAGCTTATAGCTTATCGAGCCCAGTCCGCTAACCCTTTCTTGGTGGATCCAGGGTTCCTGAACTAAGGCAAGCTCCTCCCCGCTAACGCCCATACGGAGGAGCAGATCAGCCGAGGCTGCTTTGGAGTGGTGGAAATTGATTTGAGTTACTCCCACCATCTCCTTTTGTGTCAATGTGCAACACTGTGACGTTGGCATCCTCCTTGTCTGAGGCAAGGAGATCGTCCTCGTCAACTGACAGTTCCACTCCATCAAAGAAGCTCTTAAACAACCGAGAGGTTGATTTAGTGGTGCTTTGGCTGAGTGAGACATCAGTCTCGGCGCATGACTTCTCTGCAGAAGATTTTTCAGGATCGAGATCATCCTGTTCCAGCGGTCCCTTGTCGTCACCTCGGTAGACACGGAGAAATACCAACTCGAAGCCGTAGTAGACCTTCCCCTGTTTCTCAAGAAGCGGCGCCAGTGTCTCCTGGTTCAGAATCACCACAATCCTTCTGGAGCTACCTACTGGTTGGGAGACCCTGACGACCTTCCAGTCTTGTGTTGGAAGGTCCGGATTCCCAATCCATAGAAGTTCCATTATCTCCGCCTTTTTGTGTAGTTCCGCAGGAATTATGGCGGTGGATCTGGCCTTCGTGGAATTTCGTAAACAGAGACCACTTCCAGCCTAGCGCCTTCCCACGGATCCTTAATAAGAGCGACAGCCTGCTTCAGGAGCGTAGCTAAACGCTCATTGGAACAAGCCATTAGTTTCACTCCAAAATCTTGGCGGCGGAGCGCCGTTGTAGGAAGGCCCTTCTAGCGGGTGTTATGTGCTTAGGGGTCTTATCTGCCAAGGTGGCCTTGGGAGATGCCGTTTGAGAACCCGAATTCTTGTTCGCACTGTTCGCTACCTTGGTTTTCGAGGCCTTGGTAGTCCCTAAAACAGGGGGATTTATCGGCTTATTGTCAATACGGGCCTGAGCTGCACGTGAAGTACTTGCGGAGAAGTCCAGAGGTACCTCGTTGTTTATTTTTCTGCATCCAGCTTTGGAGCCAGATGCTGTTTTTATGTTGCGACTGACGGATTCAGGCTTCCCTAAATCCGCCGTCACTGTGGGTTTGGCGCCGGTAACCTTCAGGCTAGCCCGACCCGGTGTCCCCGTCGAACTAGTCTAGGTGGCAGTCGCACTCGACTCACCACAGTCTGTCGCCTTCGCCGTGGGAGTAGGGTCTCCGAATATTATAAGGCCCCTTACCGGATGCGGGGCACGGTTTCTTCTCAGACATGACATCTAACAATTGTGCATTTTATACTTGCTGCCAAGTATAGAGGTTCTGCATTGGTGTTGTTGCAGACCACCTAGCCGCCCAATATGTGAAACAGATGCTAGGTGGATTTTGGAGAGACGGACCGTTGGACATTGGGTTTATTAGACCCGAACGGACTGCATTGTCAGAAAGGCCCCATCGCAGTGATGAGGATAACTTTCTGACACATGCGAGGACTGGTAGCCACCCCATCGGGGAGAAACAGACGCTACCAGTCATGAGGGGCTCGTCATGAGCCCCTCTGGCATGGGTGGCCCTATCAGCACGTTCTGCATGAGTCAAGCCCTCGCATCGCGTCAAGAAGACTACCCTTCGCGAGGGTGTTTAATATGTTAACATTTAATAAACAAGTAGGAAAGTATAGTGGGGCGATCCTCGGTAAATTTGGGAAAAGGATATATTTCTAAATAACAGTTCGTTTGAGGTAGATACAACACTCAAAGTACGCCATTTAGGGATTCATTATATTTTTAGGACAAAAAATAATAAATAAATTTTATATTAATTTTAATTCATAGTAAATTTGTGCGAAATACTAAAAAATTGCACAAACTATTTGTCTTAAATATGCTAATCAAACTCGATTTTAAACTCGATTTTATCATATACATATATCTTAATTTTTGACAACTTTTCATGGTAGTGGTTTGGTCACATTTCTATACAGATCATTATATATTTCTTATACGATAATAGTAGAGGCTTACACGGTATTATAAGTTCCCAATATTGACTGATAAAAATAATATGTACATAATTTTTATTTTTACTACATACTTACAATTTTGTAATCTAATACTAATTTTTTGTTATTTTAATTGATAATTTATTTACTTTTTTATAAGTAATAATAAATAATATTCTAACCCCCTTATTCACAAACAACATTTTTATTATATTAAAGGTTTATAAAACAAAATTTTCACACAAAATTCCGTTTATAAAATAAAAATTTTGTTTGTGAATAAGGGGGCTTACCTTTATTTTTCAATTCATGTATAATTTTTAATAAATTTTATCTTATAATACATATTTACTTTACGTGAAGAGATTTTTGGGCATGTGGGATTGTTTTTTTGTAAGGTAAATTAAAAAAACACGGTGGCAACATGTAAAATTTTTGACATATTTATCTACTTTTGTTGTTTTTGTAGAATTAACTTCACCTTATAAGTGCACCCTGGAATAACCTTATCTGAATTCGCCTTTTCGGATACTGTAAACCAAGGCGAATTCTTACAAGGTGGTGGCAGTTCTGCAACAACAACATTTTACATGTGTTTTGTTTTTGCATTTGGTATACGTAAATGTCAAAAACCATACGAACGGCGAATTCATTTTTATACCCATCAAAAAAGATGGGGGGTATATTGATTTTGTCATTCCATGTGTAACACATTGAAATATTGCTCTAAGACTCCATAAAGTATATATATTCTGGGACCTCGTAAGATTCTAAGACGATTGGCACGATAGCGTCCATAAAATAAGAGATATTGAGATGAAATTTTTCCAAAATATATTTTATTTGTCAGAAATGTTTGGTATTGAAAATGGGCAAAATCGGTCAACGATTTCAAATAACCCCCAGGAATATTGTACAAATAGCTTCAAATATTCACAAATTCGTTGTTTATGAAGCAAATATCACAAAATTTCGCATAGGTCAGTTTTTTGACGTTTTTTGACGCTCATTACTCGCTTAAAAGTGCAAGTATTGCGATGAAATTTGATATAAGTAAGTTTCTTACTAGCCAAAACCTCTCTATGAAATTTTATGTGGATCGGTCCATAATTGACCCTACCCCTCATACAAAGTCCCCTCCATAAAATTACTATAACGCTTCCTTAAAAATACGACTATAGCGATGAAATTGTCCAGAAGTATGTTTTATACTACCCAAAATCTCTTTACCTAATTTCCCAGAAATAAGTTTTATACTAGGCAATATCTCTCTACCAAATTTTATGTGGATCGGTCCATAGTTGACCCTACCCCACAGAAAAAGTCCCCCATAAAATTTCTTTAATGCCCATTATTGGCTTAAAAATTGGATTATAGCAATGAAATTACACATAAGTAAGATTTATACAAGTCAAAATTTACCAAATTTTATGTGGATCCATAATTGACCCTTCCCCCATATAAAGCCCCCTTCACAAAACGACTTTAACGTTAACTAACCAAAACCTTTCCAAGAAATTTTATGTGGATCGGTCTATTATTGACCCTACCCCATAAAATACTTTAACGCTCATTACTGCCTTAAAAATACAAGTATAGCGTTGAAATTTCACAGAAGTAAGTTTTTCACAAGCCAAAATCGCTTTAACAAATTTTATGTGGAACAGGCCTTAATTGACCCCCAACATAAGGTCCCTATCAGAAAAATACTTTAAGGCCCATTACTGGCTTAAAATACGAGTATAGTAATAAAATTCGACTCAATTAAGTTCCTTGCTAGTCAAAAACTCTTAACTTAATTTTAAGTGGATCGAGCCTTGATTGACCTACCCCCATATAATGTCCCCATCAAAAAATTAATTACTGGGCTAAAAAACGAGTAACGCGATGAAATTCGATATAAACATGACCTGTAGGAACCAAGATCGTTCTACAAAATTTTACGGAGATCGGTCTATAATTGACGCTACCCCCATATAAGGCTCCTTCAGAAAATGATTTTAAAGCTCAGTACTGGCTTAAAATTACTAGTAGATTTATGAAATTCGACATAAACTAGTTCCGTGTAAGCTTATATCTCTATCTCTTCTATAGGAACCGAAATCTCTCTATCAATTTTGATGAGGATCAGTCCATAATAACACCACCCCATATAAATTCCGCCCTAGGAAATGACGCGAAAAATACGAACACCTTAATGCAATTTGACATAAAACAATTTTGATTTAATATCTCTCTACCATACTTTATGACTTTAATGCTCCTTAATGGCTTCAATATACAAGTAGATCGATGGAATTTTAAACAAATAAGGAACTGAAATCTTCTTACAGACTTTTATGAGAATTGGTCCATATATGTATGTATAAATACCCCTACTCGCTATAAAAATTAACACTGTCAATAGTAAATCCCCCATTAATGGACCTCTTTCAAATGTTACCCTGATGTTCTCATTAATATCGATATATAATAATAAAATATTCAAAATATCAAAGTTCATTTATATGGCAGTGATTTGATGGTGAGTATAAAAGATTCGGCATAGCCAAATATAACACTCTTACTTGTTTTTTTTAAATTTTTAAAAGAAAGATTTACAGAAATCAAAAATTTGTTCACGATATTTATTTGTTAAGTGTTTAAAATGCAAAGCAAATAAAGTTTTGTAAATAGGTTCATTAGTTTTTTTGGTATTCACTTTTTTCGAAATCCATATCCTATTACGACTGTTCAAAAAAATAGGAGTACCGTATATTATCTAACATAAGTTAGATTAATTTCCTTTATTCGTAGTAAATATTAAAAATATTATATAAAACTGTTATATTTAGATGATTTTAAGCTCAGTTCACAATTATTTCATTTAAAATCCAGAAAGAAAATATCAGAATTGACGAAAATTAAATCTGTTCAAATATCTTGAAAATTATAAAAATATCTTGAACAAAATATGAAAATTCTCATGGTAATTTCTCATGGTATATTTCATTCCAAAATTATAAAAGCTTCCCATACGCGCTTGTCATTTTTTTAAAATTAATCCCATTAGGTCGCCCCAAATTAGTGAAACTAATTTAGTTCAGATTAATTTTTAAAGAATTTAATTTCAGACCATAAAGCATAAAGTGAAGCCGATAAAGTTTGCCAAGTAACACATTTAGAGGTGGTTTCATAAATGTATGAATTTTTAATGCATGAATACGACAGCAAATTATATTTTTAAATATAAATGAATTCAGAAAATATATTGAAAGTCCATTAATCGAAAAATATTCAGCTCTAACCAACTTTCAAGAAAGTTGTATAATAGGAATGATTCATGAATTGTAAAATGGTTCGTACCCCAAATGTTGTAGGTTCACATATTAGCCCAAGATATGCTCTCATATTCCGAATGAACAAATTTGATAAAATGGCGGTGTTGTCGTATAAAAACATTATTGATTCTAAATTGGTGGAAGCTCGTTCCATAGGAAGTAGGCCATTACATTGTTATCGACTTTCTGACTCTAAAGCAAAACATTAAAAGACCTAGCGTAGAACATCTTTTAAGGCTTTCTGAATAAATTACAACATATTTGATGATAATCGGCCATGATATGTGCCATCAAGACCCTCAAAACCGTTGTCGGAAAGACATTAAGTTCCGCAAACTCATATACCCAAATTTTAAATAAAATTTTTACAAAAATGACAGATGTTGTATTGCCACACATTTATTAATAATATTTTAGATGAAGGTGCTATCGTTTTTGTCGAATACTCCTATTATTTTGAACAATAGATTTTGTATATAAATTTGAAAATATATATATTTTATTATATAAATTTCTTCAATATTTAAAATAACGATTATAAAAATTAGAGAACAAGTTAAATAAATTATAAAAATATTTAATTAAAAATCTTTCACTAAAAAATTTATATTCAAATTTTTTAAAATTTTCACTCCTATTATTTTGAACGCAACTGTATAATAATGTTTGTTTCAAACGAAAAATTCTATTCCGGCATATTAATTTAGAAAATTTAAGTAAGTGCCTGAAGTCAAATAAAACTTATTTTTTTGTGAAAAATAAACTTAAAAAGGTACATATTCATGAAAAATTATTTTAAAAATGAATGAATCTTTGTTGCGAATGGAAATTTCTACTCCGGCGGAGTAATTTTCAATATTTTTCCATAAAGAAGCAGCAGCCGGTCGGGTAACCTCATACGGATTTTGTCATATCAAGTGTTTCGGAGAAGTCTTTGTTAGTTAATATCTTTATCTACATAGCGTATATATAAAACAATATTGTTTAATTTGTTAGCATTAAAAAGATTTCTGAATTAACAAGCTGCCGCTGCCTTGTTATCTGGTAATCTGCATATATATAACAAGAGTGCTATATTCGGCTGTGCCGAATCTTATATACCCTTCACCATAGTGTATTTTAAACATCTTAGTTTTATAAATTTTAAATTTTTTCCCGACTACATTATTATTACACTAAAAGCTAAACAAAATGAACAACAATAACGCTAAACGAAATAAAAAACAAAATACACAAGACATCTAAACCAACAGACATCTAAACATTCATAACGAAAAACACAGAAAAACAAAAACAAAATAAACAACACAATAAAACGAACCTACATCTAAATATACGAAAAGAATTCACAAAAACAAAATACATAATTTAATGACGCCAACAGCATTGAAACCAAAGAATAAATAAGAAGTGAAACGCTGTCAAAAAGTACCTAAGTCTACTGTCAGTCGGTACCTAACTCTAAGAATGTATTAGTAGAATTCTCAAGCCAACATAGTTGCAAAAAATCGGATTTAAAAATTTAAAAAAAAATTATTTCATTTGAATTTATATTTTAGAAGATTTCTTTAAATATTTTGCAACATAATTTATCTATAAACATTATATGAACGTATCTTTGCTTTTTAATCTGCAATATTGATATAATAATTAAGTTAGTTGAAATATTTTTTTCTTGTACCATACGAAAATTTACAACATTGTTCTTTTTTCGTTTTAATTTCAACAACAAAAATTAAATGTCAAAAAAATAAAAAATATTTTTTTCGTTTGTAAAAAATTAAATCTTTTCGGGCTATTAAATATATTTAAAGTGTGCAAAAAAATAATAAAATATAACGTTAAGTGATAAAAAATATTTTCAAGTTCTATAAGCCACGAATTTTCGCGACAAAGTTTTGAAGTTTGGTGAAGTTTTCAAAGGTTGTCTCGGATTTTTGCTCATATCTCCGTTATTTATCGAACGATTTTGCTGATTTTAAATAGCGATCTTCTCGAATGCATGTTTAACAGAATTATTGAAGATTCGGATCTCGTCGATATCTGGTGTCCTCTAAAAACTGATTTCAACAGACAGACGGACATGGCTTAATCGACTCTGCTACCTATAAGGATCCAGAAATTATCGGAAAATTATATTATAGAAATTACAAACGGAATGACAAACTTATATATACCCTTCTCACGAAGGTGAAGGTTATAAAAATGAATTGTTCAATTCACAATCAAGTTGTATATTGTACCTGCTAAAGTGTAGTAACAGTGATTGTGGGCAGATCTTTGCAGCAAGTCATAAGTTTATGTTCTCAATGAAAAAAAAACAATCAAAACAAATACACATAACAATGTCAAAAGATAAAAAATATTAAATTAATTAAACATGCGAATAAAGCAAAATTTTAAACAAATAAATAAACTGTTTTTAATAAAATTTTAGTTTTTTTGTTTTTGTAAACAGCTGTTTGTTTTTGACTTCAGTGTTATCACTTTATCCTTTTGATACCCTTCACCTTCGTGAGAAGGGTATATATAAGTTTGCATTCCACTTGTAATTTCTATAATATAATTTTCCGACCCCATAAAGTATATATATTCTGGATCCTTATAGGTCATATTTGTTCATAATTTGTTAAATAAGCAACAACAACACTGTATATTAGAACAAGTAAGAGTGCTATATTCGGCTGTGCCGAATCTTATATATCCTTCACCATAGTGTATTTTAAACATATTAGTTTTATAAATTTTTCCCGACTACATTATACTACACCAACAGCAAAACAAAATGAACAACAACAACGCTAAACGAAATAAAACACAAAATACACAAGGCATCTAAACCAAGAGATATCTAAACATACATAACGAAAAACACAGAAAAACAAAAACAAAATAAGCAAGGCAATTAAACCAACCTATATCGAAATATACGAACAGAATTCACAAAAGCAAAACAAAAACAAAATACACAACTCAATGATGCCAACAGCATCAAAACATACAAAACGAAATACACAGCTGAAAACTCAAATACATCTACACACACGTGCACATCTTTATACAGTGTTGTTGTTGCTTATTTAACAAAGCATGAATAAACAAGTAAGAGTGCTATATTCTGGTGTGCCGAATCTTATACACCCTTCACCATAGTGTATTTTAAACATAATAGTTTTATAAATTTTAAATTTTTCCGGTCTACTTTATTATTACACCAAAAGAAAAACCAAATGAACGACAACAACGCTAAACGAAATAAAAAACAAAATACACAAGGCATCTAAAACAATAGACATCTAAACACACATAACGAAAAACACAGAAAAAGAAAGACAAAATAAACAACGCAATAAAACCAACATAGATCCAAATATACGAACAGAATTTACAAAAACAAAACAAAATACACAACTCAATGACGCCAACAGCATACAAAACGAAATACACAGCTGAACAACCAAATACATATACACACACGTGTACATCTTTTTCTAATAACAGTGTTGTTGTTGCTTATTTAACAAAGCAAAAAAATTTTGAAATTTTTTTATGAAATTTTCGGAGGTTGTCTCGGTTTTTTGCTCATATCTCCGTTATTTACCGACCGATTTTGCTGATTTTAAATAGCGATCTTCTCGAAAGCATGTCTAACAGAATTATTGAAGATTCGGATCTCGCCGATATCTGAGGTCCTCTAAAAACTGATTTCAACAGACAGACGGACATGGCTTAATCGACTCCGCTATCTATAAGAATCCAAAATATATATACTGGAAAATTATATTATAGAAATTACAAACGGAATGACAAACTTATATATACCCTTCTCACGAAAGTGAAGGGTATAAAAAGTTGTATACGTGTGTGTAGATGCATTTGGTTTTTCAGCTGTGTATTTCGTTTTGTATGTTTGGATGCTGTTGGCGTTATTGAGTTGTGTATTTTGTTTTTGTGAATTCTGTTCGTACATTTGGATGTATGTTGGTTTTATTGCGTTGTTTATTTTGTTTTTCTGTGTTTTTCGTTATGTATGTTTAGATGTCTATTGATTTAGATGCCTTGTGTATTTCGTTTAGCGTTGTTGTTCATTTTGTTTTGCTTTAGGCGTAATATTGATGTAGTCGGGAAAAAATTTATAAAACTAATATGTTTAAAATACACTATGGTGAAGGGTATATAAGATTTGGCACAGCCGAATATAGCACTCTTACTTGTTTATGCTAAAATCGTTTGAATTTTTTTATATGTTGAAATAAACAATTGGCAACACTAAAATTTCTTACAACATTTGAAAAACATATGAAAAATTGTCGTATGAGTTGTATAGAGTTTTTGCATAGAAAATACCAACAACATTGTTATGACTATTGTAGCAGCTGCTGACATACAACGCTACAACATCGATTGTGAATTGAACATACAGTGAATCAACTAAGTTTTTTGTCTACCTTTTTTAAGAGAATTTTGTTTTTTGTTCATAAATAAAATTCGAAAAAACAGGTAAAAGGTCAGTTGTTCAATTCACAATAAAGTTGTATATTGTACCTACTAAAGTGTAGTAACAGTGATTGTGAACAGATCTTTGCAGCAAGTCATAAGTTTATGTTCTTAATGAAAAAAAAAAACAATCAAAACAAATGCACATAACAATGTCAAAAGATAAAAAATCAAAAAATATTAAATTAATTAAACATAATGAAATAAACCAAATTAATATCATTGAATTTTCAATTCTTTTATTTTCTTTATTCCACATTTTAAAATAATAAATAAACTGTTTTTAATAAAATTTTATTTTTTTTCTTTGTAAACAGCTGTTTGTTTTTGATTTCAGTGTTACCACTTTATCGTTTTTATGCTAAAATCGTTTGAATTTTTGTTTATATGTAAAAAATAAACAATTGGCAACACTAAAATTTCTTAAAACATTCGAAAAACATATGAAAAATTGTCATATGAGTTGTACAAAGCTTTTGCATAGAAAATACCAACAACATTATTATGACTATTGTAGCAGCTGCTGACATACAACTCTACAACATCGATTGTGAAGTGAACAACTATAAGTTTTCCAATTAAATATAGAGATTGTGTAAAATGGGGAAAAATTTGAAAAAATATTAAAATACAAATTTTTGTGCATTTGTTGTTGCATTTTATTATTTTTCATCAGAATTTTCATGTCAATAAAGTATTTTGCATATTGAGAATTCCGATTAATTTCATTGAGTTTTTCAAATTATTTTTTAATTATTTTTGGAATTTATTGTTTTATTGTTAAAAGGAAGAGTGTTAAGTATTTTTCAATTGCAATATGCAAAAATCATATCCTCATTGGGTGAAAATGAGATGCTATTTGCCTTAAAATGTTTAAAGGATAATAATGAGGCAATTTCGATATAAAAAATTAGTTTAGATTTCTAGAACAAGTGTAAATCAATAAAATATAATTATGAATAAAATATAATTATGTTTAATCAATAACATTAAAAAATATAAAATAGAGTAATAGATGAAATGATCCAAAGAATTATTAGAAAAAACGCACTGAATGCTCTTTCAAAGTCTTTAACTGCCAAAGGGAGGCGACTTGTATACAAGGAAAACTATTGGACTCCTGATTTATCTTTTTCAAAATCTATATACGAACTAGGAGGAACACTATGTTTAAATTTATACCTCTAAACAGACCCTAGGTTGCTTGGCACCAATGTAGAGTGAACTATCGTGTAGTACAGAAAAATGCCTAATTTGGATATTTTAAAATAGAGGTGGATATCATACCGTAACGTGAACAAAAGCAAT
Source organism: Lucilia cuprina (assembly GCF_022045245.1). NCBI lineage: Eukaryota > Metazoa > Arthropoda > Insecta > Diptera > Calliphoridae > Lucilia > Lucilia cuprina. The sequence continues at coordinate 51,794,377 of NC_060952.1, read as the reverse complement.
ATTTTTTACCTAATACATACACTTATATATATTTAAAACCCAAATCAAGAATAACTATCCAGATCCAAATATGCCTACTGTATCTTATTCATAAAATAAACAATTTAAAATATGATTTTAGCATTTAATAGTTCCATAGTGGTATATGGTGATGTACCCATACTTAGAATGGCTAGGATGGTACTTAGTGTTAGATTTATTGAATAAGAATCAATATTATAAAATTCTATATAAAATTTACACAATACTCCCCAAATAGATGGAGTTTCCGTAATGTAGTTTTTGTTTATCAATACAAAATGACCAAAAACCCGGATTATTTTTGTTATAATATATAAATTTATACCTCACAAAACATTTTTTCTAGGTCCAATTCCATTGATTATTTAATATATCATGTATCCAATTCAAAATTACTTATTATTTTCGAAATTTAATGAAAGAAACGATAGATTTCATGTTAAGTCAAAAATTGATCATTTCTGATAGGTATATAGGATAATAAATCGGTTAAGAAATGTCCAAATTTAGTCCTTCTACTACTAAAATATTTAAAAAATGTTATTCTAATATATAGAAGGAATAGAAATATTAAATTTTATAAAATAATGCAGCAATATTAAAAAATGAACAAAAAAAAAATAAATAAAAAAGCAAAATACTTTATTGACCCAAAAAATTAACAATACGTTCACATTTTATCCAAGATCTCGTTAATTAATATAACGATTTTACTTCTTATGGTATAACATTAAAATATAAGATATTTTTTAAAAAATACAACAAACAAATTGCTTTATTTTGTTAAAAATAATTGTTCACATAAAGTTTTTTCTTAAAATTTTACATAGGCAAATTACTTAATTGATTCACTGTATGTGTGTTTGTTTGTAAGTTTGAACTTAATAGACTACTAAACGGTTAAACCGATTTTCTTGAATTTTTTCACGGCGTATTCCCGTATGTCTGGAAGTGGTATTAGGCTACTTTTTATTTTGAAATTTCAAGTGGGCAAGGAGCCACGTCCATATTAAGAAAATATAAAATCCGTATATTTGAGATAATATTACAGTTAGAGTCCTCAAATTTTGTTGGAGCCACTTTAGTGGCAATATAATTATTTAGGCACCTCACATATAAATTAAATACACAAATTCGTTTATCTTGGCAACTATCACATTTAGAATTTCAAAATTTTGCACGAAAAACTTTAACATCCATGTAAACATTTTAGGTAACAAATTAACGGACATGAGGGTTGCGACACCTCCCATATTAATTAAATACAAAAAAAGTCCTACAGTCCTCAAATTTTGTCGGAGCCACTTTAGTGTCAATATGATTATTTGGGATCAAAAGTGTAAATTAGGACTACCCATAAGGGGGCGTGGCACCTCACTTATTAATTAGTTATTCTTGAGATAATATAACAGTTAGAGTCCTCAAATTTTGTAGGAGCCACTTTAGTGTCAATATGATTTAAAAAGTGGGCGGACTAGCGTTAAATTAAATACAAAAGTTCGTTTATCTTAGAAACTATCATCTTTCACGAATAATTTTAACATCCATGTATATATTTTGGGTATTAAATTGGGAAACAACTACAACTAAATTCTAAAATATTGCACGAAGAACTTTAATATTCATCTGAAAATTTTTAAGAAAAAACAAGTAAGAGTGGTATATTCGGCTGTGCCGAATCTTATATACCCTTCACCATAGTGTATTTTAAACATCTTTTATAAATTTAAAATTTTTCCCGACTACATTATAATTACATCAAAAGCTAAACAAAAAGAACAACAACGCTAAACGAAATAAAACACAAAATACGCAAGGCATCTAAACCAACAGACATCTAAACGTACATAACGAAAAACACAGAAAAACAAAAATAACAACGCAATGATGTCAACAGCATCCAAACTAAGGGTGCCCAAGCCCTATGCGCTTGGTACTCTTTTGTTTTTGTAAATGCGATTAGCTATAGACAGTGTGTTTTCTTTACACTTATATGCGCTTTACTCTAGCAATACGTTTTTGTTGTTCTTAACAGTATACAAGCAAGAGTAAAAGAACAACACTTTTATTGCTGGTAAACATTGACGAGACGTAAATTTTGTTTTTGTTTATCGTAAAAAATTGTTTTAAAAAGCACTTGGAAAAAATTTGTGTTAGTTTTAAATTTCAAACTTATATTATTCGCATAAAAATTATTGTACAATAACTCAAAATCTACTCTCATATAATTGAAAACGTTTTAAATAATTTTTTCTATTCATTAAAAAATATATTTGCAAAAGATAAGGGAAAATTATTTTATTTTAACAAAAAATGCAAATCATATTTTTTTGCTGTGTATTTTTTGTATGTTTGGATTCGAAACATACAAAAAAATAATAAATATAGACCCTATTTAAATTTACATAAATGACAAATCTTACACCCAATTTACACGATGATTTTTTTTCATGTTTGCCCAGACGTCAGTTTTCATGTTTGTCGGTGATTGGTGGTGAGCGGGGAAGAGGAGAATGGGGGGTAAGAAAACAAACATGATTTGGGATTTTCATGATTGTTTTTGACATTCCTCTTTAAACTGATTCGTACTGTTGATATTATGCTTATGTAAAATAAATAATTATGTCTTTTTTTACATGAAAATATTAATATTTGCATTAAAAAATACTATAGCGTGTAATTAAATTTTTTTTAAATCAAATTAAATGGTTTTTATATTAAAAATTTCATTTTATTTTTACTACGAATAAGTAATTAAAAAGGATTATACAATTAAACATCAAAAAAAGACATACATAGTTGCATGTAAAAAATCACCGTATAAATGTTCATGATTTTTTTGAAGATTCTCAAAAGAGAATTGGAAAAAACAGACGTCTGAAAAGTCTTCATGTAAATTGCGCCTTACTCGAAACATATTTGTTCAATTCACAATCAAGTTGTATATTGTATCTACTAAAGTGTAGTAACAGCGATTGTGAACAGATTTTTGTAGCAAGTCATAAGTTATATAGACCCTATTTAAATTTACATAAATGACAAATCTTACTCGAAACATATTTGTTCAATTCACAATCAAGTTGTATATTGTATCTACTAAAGTGTAGTAACAGCGATTGTGAACAGATTTTTGTAGCAAGTCATAAGTTTATGTTCACAATAAAAAACAATCAAAACAAACAATGTCAAAAGTAAAAAACAAATAGTATTAAACTAATTAAACGAGCATAATAAACCTTTTTAATTAAAATTATATTATTTTCATTATTCCACATTTTAAACTAATAAATAAACAGTTTTTAATGAAATTTTTGTTTTGTTTTGGTAAACAGCTGTTTGTTTGTAATTTTTGTGTCACCACTTTATTGTTTTTTTATGTCAAAATCGATTGAATTTATTTGCTGAAATAAACAATCGACAACACTGAATTTTCTTACGACATTCGAAAAACATATGAAAAATTGTCGTGAGAGTTGTATAGAACTTTTGCATAGAAAACATCGATTGTGAATTGAACAATTATTGTAGCAGTCGAAATCTACTAGATTTCATTTTTATTATATAAAACTATATTTAAAACTTTACGTTTGTTTAGAATACAACCCTTCACTGAATTTAATGTGTTTTTTTTTTAATTTAACTATTGCTTTAAATGAATGAATGTTTTGTTTAAAACACAACCCTGTGAAAAGTTACACCAACATTTAAATTTAACGCATATTTTTGAATTTAACGTACTTTATGAAATATAACCTTGTTACTTTTTGTTTTTACCTTGTTTTGCAACTATGTTAATGTATAATGCCGGCGAGAAAATAACAAAGTAATTATCAAACTACTTTTTTTTACTCAATCTGCAAAGAGAAAATTATTGCCGGTCCACACTAGGAAACTTTTTTTGGGAAATTAATTTCGCGTGAGAGAGAAAGAGAAAGAATATCATTCATCTCTCACGCGGTACGGAGTTTCCCGTTCTCAGAAACTTGTTTTGTTATTCTTCTCATTCGTACAACAACAAATCAATGCAATTTACACGTAGCTTCTGAAATAAAAGTTTCTATGTGTGGACAATAAGGAAACTTCAAAAGAGAATTAAGAAAAAGTTTCTCAACGAAAGTTTCCTAGTGTGGACCAGGTCTTACTCCAATTTGCAGCGAATTGAGTGCTTTATCTTTTTTGTGCAGAAGAGTGATGCCAGACCAATCAACTTTATTTTCTGATTTGCAGACGGAATTTGCAGTGTGTCAAGTTCTGATATATCAAAAGACACTAATTGGTGCATTTCAAAACTTTTTTAATTTAAATTAAAAGCTTCCGCGGTTTTATTTTAAGTTTTTTGTATTCTTTTTACTATATATTTAAATTTCTAACGAACTTTCACGACTTTAATTCCAAAGTTTTTAGATTTTTTCAGACAATTTTATGTAGGTATACATACATTTTATATATCACTTATACGTTTCTGTAACCGGAATTTTAAGGAAGACTTTTATAGGCTACCTAATAGGAGATGTATAAAGTTTACTATTTAACCTTTTCCTGCTATTGAATGATTCCTCCTGACAACATATCTGGTCCCCAATCCTTTTAAAGTAATTGCCTTGCTTAATAGGGATACCAGTTTTCAAAAATGCCTTTAGGGGTTTTATTATGCAGGTATTTTCTTTCGTAGGATTTCGGTACCTTAGCTTCTTCCTATACGGATTTGTAGGCAGAAACTACCTTGCACAAAAAATTATTCTTTTATAATCACATCCTGAATCACTTTTAAATTTCACTATTTTCGTTTACCTTTCTTTATATGTATTTTTATTTTTTCGTTTACCTTTCTTTATATGTATTTTTATTTTTTCGTTTACCTTTCTTTATATGTATTTTTATTTTCTTCTAATTGATTACTAAATCGTATTAAGGTTTTTGTTTAATATTTAATTAAACCACTTTTAAGTTATGCAAATTAAAATTAACTTTCAAATCTTTATCCAATTATTTCTTAGCCTTGTTGCGGTTATAAAATCACGGTTCCAAAGAAAAACGGCAGAGCTGAAATCTGTATTTATACTATTATTACTATTATTCTCCCATAGTTACTTGTTTTTGAATAATTTCAAAAAATGAAGAGAGCCATACGACTGTCAAATTTTTCATCTGTATTCTCTCTCAATGTGCGATGGTTTCATTACATATTGCGTTTAGACGATCCCATCCGCACTCTTCTACATAAAATTTTGACAGATCATATTATTTGTGTGATCGTGTAAAGCCGGCTTAAACATAACCCATCGAACCCTATAAATGTAAACAAACGTTCACAGACATCATGGTAAGTATTATTTTAATGAATTTTATATTTCTTCTATTTTCTTTAAAAAATAGATAGACAAGAAAACTAACTAACTCAAATAAACAAAAAAAATCATTCCATTTTTATTATTTTATTAACGAAAATATAGAAAAATTCATAAAAAACTTATAGAATATAAATTAACGAGATAAAAACAAAATAACAATTCATAATAAACATCACTTAAAAACTACAAATACATCAAATGTGTGCCGGATTTGCAAACGGTGGTGCCGCCGGATTTGTAGCCGGTGGTGCTGCCGGATTTGCAGCCTGTGGGGCTGTTGGATTTCCAATCGCTGGGGCTAATAAACGAGTAAATTTGTAGATTATGGTTAATATGTATTTTTGTCCTTGAGATATTGGTAAAGGTCCAACAATGTCTAAATGTATATGTTCGAATCTTCCTTTAGGTATTTTTATTTCAACTACTGGTGATTTAGTATGTTTACTTATTTTAGATTTTTGACAGCTAAGACATTCTTTCGACCAGACATTTAGCTGTTTGCTCATTTTTGGCCAGAAATAACGTTCAGTTATTAATTTGCGTGTAGCTCTGATTCCGGGATGAGAAATACTATGTAATTTTTCAAACACTGTTTTCCGTAAACTTAAGGGAACGTAAGGCCTAGGTGTATTCAGTGTACATTCACACCAAATATCCAAATTTAGAACAGGAATTTTTAGGAATTTCAAATTCAAATGTTTCTCTTTATCAGAAAGAAGTTCTGAAAGATTTTCATATAATATTTTAAGATTAAGATCTGAATATTTATATGCTTCGACTTCAAATGTTCTTGATAAAGTACCAGCTACAACATTAACGTCGCCTTTTATATGTCGTATATCACTAGTAAATTGTGAAATATATTCTAAGTGTCGTGTTAATCTTGGACTTCTTTCTGTTTTTGAATCTAGAGCAAACACTAAAGGTTTATGGTCGGTGTATACTGTAAAGGATCTACATTCTAATAAATACCTAAAATGTTTTATATTTAAGTATATTGCAAATAATTCTCGATCAAAAGTACTATATTTTGTTTCACTAGGAGTTAATTTTTTAGAAAAGAATGCTAACTGCTCTGAAATTCCCTTATAAACTTGTTGTAAAACACCGCCTATGGCTATCTTTGAAGCATCTACCGTTAATATTAAATTTGCTTCATTGTTGAAATGATTCAACAAAACCCGAGATGCAAATGATTCTTTAATGCGATCAAATGAATTAAACGCTTCTGTAGTTCATTCCAGATTTTTATTTTTCTTTTTTAATGCCTTGGTAATTATAGCATGAAAAGGATTAGTTAACTCAGCTAATTTAGGAATGTATCTATGGTAGTAATTTACCATTCCTACAAATTTTTGAACCTGTTTAACCGTTTTTGGTTGTTCAAAGTTTCGAATAGCTAATACTTTCTCTTCAGATGGTCTTATGCCAGCATTCGAGATGTTGTGACCTAAAAAATCTATATTTGAAACACCAAATGTACATTTCCCTGGTTTAATATTCAACCCATATTCTTCTAATCGTTCAAAAACTTTTTCTAAGTGATATAAATGTTGTTCATTGTCTTCACTATATATAAGTATATCATCAATATACATAAACACGAAATCTAAACCTGTAAAAACTTCATTTATAAATCTTTGAAACGTCTGTGCAGAATTTCGCCAACCAAATGGCATGCGTTGGAACTCAAACATTCCGAATGGAGTTGTAATTGCCGTCTTTTGAAAAAGGTAAGGGTCCTTTTGTTATTAATCTGTGAACTGTTGAATGTTTTATAGGTTTTGTATAATAGGGTTCTAATATCAGTGAAGGAAACTTTCTCAAAAGTTGTGTAAATTGATTATCTACAGAAAACAATTTAGGAAGTGATACATTACATGAATTTGAAAACGTATTAACGGACAAATTTGTAAGTGGATCGATTAGGCACTTATGTTTAATGTCTTTTAAAAGACCATATTTGCAAAGAAAATCAGTACCAATAATAGGTTTTGAAATATCTGCGATTATGAAAGTAAATGGAAATTCTCGTCGAAGGCCTAAATCTACATTAAGCAATTTCTTTCCGAAAGTTGCAATGTTTGAGCCATTTGCTGCGCTTAAAATAATGTCAGATTTTCTATTATCATTTTTGAATTTCGAAGATGGTAACACAGATATCTCTGCACCACTATCTATTAGAAACTTAATTTTATTATTTTTATCAAAAATAAAAAGGCGACTTGAATTATAATTATCATTTCTACTTCAAAAATGAACAAGGTTGTTCACATTTCCTGGCTTGGTTACCAAATCTGTAATGAAAACGACAAAGCCAGTTTCCATTTGGTGAACGACCACGAGATCGTGAACTACTTCTACTATATCTCCTATAAAACGGACGTGATTTTCGTGTTTCCAATTCCTTTTTAAGTGAACCAACTTCCAGTGTTAATTTACTTATATTTTCGCATAAAGAAGAGGTCAGGTTTTGAACAATTTGCTCTATATTAGAACTTCTAGAAGATTGTCTGATACTACATATTTCACCATTGTAAATCACTTCCCATAATCTATCAGCTAATTGAACTAATTCATTATGATCTCTTATATTTGATCCTGTTAATGCTACATTTAAGCTTTTTGGGAGTTTACGTAGCCAAAGTTTTGTCAATACCTCTGAACTAAAATTTGAACCAGCGAAGAGCTAACGATCTATAAAATTCTGATGGCTTTCTATCTCCCATATCACTGTCGGATAAAATTTTATCTAATTTCGAAGTTTCACTTAAAGAGAAACCTTCGATCAAAATCAAGATACCTAAAATCTTTCAGTTGTAGTTGGATTCTGAATAACGTCCAACAATTTTATAATAACTTCTTGGGGAAGAGCTGTTATTATATATTCATATTTAGTTTGGTCTGCAGAAATGTTTCTTGTTGCAAATTGCATTTCTGCGTGTACAAACCATGCTTCTGGACAATTTGTCCAGAATTGAGGGAGGTTAATAGTAGCAGCACATATGTCCAAATCTATCTGGGAATTCCTAACAGTCGATTGATTACCAATCGTATTTGGATTTAAAATTGTATTTGTAGTTACTAAACTAGATTGTGAATTTGTTGAACTTTGTGTGTGTGTGTACTTGTACGAGGTGGAGAGCGTGTAGTTTTTGGAGGCGAAGTTTACAAAAAATCAAAATCAAAGTTAAGATTAAAATTGATATTAATTTGAACTAATTTTTTAATATTTTAGATTATATGTATGTAGCTATATCTAACGAATATTTAAAATCAAAAGGTAAAATACTTAATATAGTTAGGATAATAAATATTTATAGTAATGTAAGATAAATACTTAATACAGAATCCTTTCTTTGATGCTTCTGGTTGATATTTTAATTAATATATTGTTGTTTGAACTGAACTGATATGAATTCAAAAGTATTGAAATTTGCTTTATTTTCCAACAGTGCAGAGGGATCAGGATTGATACTTTAATATGTGTATTTTAGCAGGATTTTTAGATGATAATAATGAAGTTTTTGCTCTTGAATATATTCGATTTTTAATCAGTTCACAGTGACCAAAATTTTCGAATTGATTTTCAATGATATTTTATTCATCATTCAACGGAAATTGTTAGTTTTAATTATAAGTTTTATAATTGTTCTCCTGGCAGGATCGCCATTATAGTTGATGTTAATTATAAACAATTTTCGACAATTAATTAAATTTGTATTTATTATAAAATGTTTTATAGAACATAAAAGAACAAAAGTTTATGTGAAGTATAATGAAATATATTGAAAACTAAATTTGATTTATAAAATTAATATTTAAATGAAAACTTAATTTTTTATGTATAAGTATATAAAAGTATATTTGTAAACACCCACAATCATTGTAAGCAAAGATTTTTCTGGGTAAGACGATCTAGCAGTCCATCCGCCTGCCTGTCTGTTGAAAACACGATAAGTCGAGCTAGAGGATTGAAGTTTTGACAAATATTTTTTGTTTGGTATTGAAAATCGGCAATATCTCAACGATTTAACCTAGCACCCATATAAGGTTCCCTTCAGAAAATTACTATAAAACGGATAAATGACTTTTAAAAGTGCGGATGGCAATGAAATTCGAAATGTAAAAATTATTAAGAAACCAAAATGTTTTTGTAAAATATTATGAGGATCAGTCGATAATCAATCCTATGGCAAGTAGTAGATCCGATCAGAAAATGACTTTAACTTTCATAACTCGCTTAAAAATACCAGTATTCTACATAAAATCATATAATAACTTGTGTTCTATTTTTAACGTTGCTAAAATATTTTTTTTAAATTGCAAAAAGTAATTATAGATTTGTTCCAATTATAACATATCTTTTGATTTAGTCTTTGTTTAACAAAATATTAATGTTATTCTTTGTTCAATATTGTAATAAAATATGGGTAAAAAGTATCATTAAAATATTATTCGAATATTGGATTATTCGACAAAAAATTTTCGATTTCATCTTTATATTAAATTGGATTTTTCAATCATTCGAAAAAAAAAACAAAAATTTTTTCGATTAATCGAATAATTTTTATTTCAATGACAACCTAATTAACCATACAAAATTTCAGCTGCGAATTACACAAGCTACGAATTACGAATGAATGATTGTCATCTCTAATTTTTATCGGGTATTTATCATAATCAGCTATATGTTTTCATTGGTTGGAGAAAAAAAAAAATTAAAATTACAAAAAAAAAAAAAAAAAAATGCAAATAAATAGAAAATATTTGTTAAAATAATGTAACCAATTTAAATAACAGACATTGCCCCCAAAACGTTAGAAGGTTTGATGCACTGAATACTAAGAAGTGAAACGCTGTCATTTTTTTACAACAACAACGTTACGCTCTTCTCACAGACGAGTTCTGTGTAACTCTAACACATATGTAAGAAACATACTCTCTCTACAAACTTCAAAACTTTGTCGCGAAATTCGTGGCTTATAGAACTTGAAAATATTTTTTATCACTTAACGTTGTATTTTATTATTTTTTTGCACACTTTAAATATATTTAATAGCCCGAAAAGATTTAATTTTTTACAAACGAAAAAATATTTTTTTATTTTTTTGACATTTAATTTTTGTTGTTGAAATTAAAACGAAAAAAGAACAATGTTGTAAATTTTCGTATGGTACAAGAAAAAAATACTTCAACTAACTTAATTATTATTTCAATATTGCAGATTAAAAAGCAAAGATACGTTCATATATAATGTTTATAGATAAATTATGTTGCAAAATATTTAAAGAAATCTTTTAAAATATAAATTCAAATGAAATAATTTTTTTTTTAATTTTTAAATCCGATTTTTTGCAACTATGTTGGCTTGAGAATTCTACTAATACATTCTTAGAGTTAGGTACCAACTGACAGTAGACATAGGTACTTTTTGACAGCGTTTCACTTCTTATTTGTTCTTTGGTTTGATGCAAGTTTGATTCGATGCAACCAGAAGAGGAATTTAAATATTTGAAGTTTTGATCCCCGTTTGTTTGATGTAATCAGTTAATACGTGTTAATACTGTTAATTTGTTGCCTTTTGACGATTTAACGATTTTACCTTTTAAATATTAAGATTAAAAAAAAATTTGTTACTATTTTATCTATTATCTAAAAGAAAGTGTAATCATATTTGAAATATTCTAAGAATAAAATTAAACATTCTAATCGGTGAAAACAAACTATGCAAATGCATGTTTTTATTGTGCAAGTTAAACAGTTAAAGAAATTTGGCATCGATTATATTTTTGCACATTTTAACCATAAGAGCATAGTTATACATGATATGATCTAAATAGCATATTTCAGCTTTTTAGATCATATTATGTAATACCGCTTTTTGAAATAACAAAATTTGCCCAAAAAATACCATATTTATCTGTTTGCTTTAAATATGCAAACCCATTTTTTGAATATGCAATAACCTTAAGTCTTATTTAACATGTTAACTTTAACATTTAGTTATTATGTTAATATTAACATATTGATACATAAATAAATAATAAAAGGTTTGTGTCCATACTAGGCCAGTTGTGTGTGTTGGTTGTGTAAAGATGTAAAATTTAAGTAAAGTACGTAAAATTAATTATATAGTTATATTAACATCAAACACAAATATTTTCTTATATATTCTAAAAGTAATCATGTGCGTAATGTCGATAATACAGTTCATCAGTACTTTTCATCTTTCTTTTTAACTTAATTTACTCTGGATGTAAATCCAACGAATTAAAGTCTCAAGACAAGTTCTTTTTATTCTGCAATTCGACGACTAAACGACTAAACTAAAAGTTCTTAGTAAATTTTCAATGAATAAAACGCCATTACATTAAGTTATTTGGAAATAAGGTTATCTCCAATTTTTTTCAAATAATTTTGGTAAAAAAAAATTCAGTTTTAACCAGAGTACTTAGGTATTTTTTGCACTCGTGAATACAATTTTATTTATTTCTCTTGTTTTACAACTCAGTTTCACGAGATTTATTTTTAATCTCGCGAGATCTATTTTTTTTAAATTCTTCATTTTTTATGCTCACTTCATGAGCGATATTTTATATATATTGTTTTTTTTTTTTTAATTTCTCTCACAAGAGATATCAAAATGAATAGAATTTGAATAAAACTCGCACACAGAAAATGTGTGCACGAAAACCGTTTAATGGCGGTGGTAAAAAATTAATTTAGTAAGAAGGATGTACGTATATACATATGAATGTGAAAGATGGATGTGTGTGCGGAGAAAAAGGTTTTATGGCTACAAACAAATGTTTTAAAAATAAAAATGTTTATCTGCAAAAAAAAAACTATATTTCTAAACATTTTATTTGGGTTAAACATTAATTTATAAATATTTAATAAAGATATTAATGGGTTATTGTAGGAATTTTGTATTAAAACGGGGATAATTGTATCAGTACGGGGATTATTAAATAGCTGTCGAAGTATTGTTATTACTATTCAACTACTCTAAAATATTTTATTAATTTACATATTTATTTTAAATATGACAATGCAATTATGATGTTACATTAGAAAAAATTATAATATTAAAATGCCCTTTTAACAAATACATAATTAAATCCAAAAATGTAAAAAACCCAATTTAAATAACTGGAATTCCAAAAAATTCAAAATATTATTGTCCTGTAAATTTTTATGAAAAAAAACAAAAAAAATTGCATGAACAAAATTTTTCTAATACAAAAACCTAATTGACACATCGTATATCCTATTTCTTACTTCAATTACAATAACAATTGATATTTCTATTTGCACACGTGCACAAAGATCGTAAAAAGCAATAAGATCAAAATGAAATTTCTGGAAATTGACCACATTTTAAAATTTACGAACATCTACAGGCAAACATAACTCTTTAAAGTTCACACACGCATATACAGTGTCTCTCATAAGTATTAGAATTTAGGTAAACCATGAAAAGAAACCAAATTTAATAATATATTTTGTATGCAAAAAATTAATTAGTTTGTTATATTGTCTAGACAGTCCTTAGGTTTGATATCACGCTTTTTTAAAACTTGAAAAATTTACATTTACCTTAATTAAATTAGCTTTTTAAAAAGTCGATAAAATTGCCTCACAAAAGTATGCGAATTTTTCATGTATTTCATATTTGATCATATTATACGAAACACAAATTTTAGAATCAAATGATTTTTATGCTTTATATTGTTTAAAGGGGTTACTATCACCGAAATGATATATTTTTGACCCATTTGGTCCACAATTTTTGGGGATTTGTACCCTTTTTTATGTATATATAAAATTAAAATGGCGATTTTTGTCAAAATTTGTAGTATTTTCTCTTTTTTCCAGAAATAAAACCAAAATTTGATATTGAGATTAAATAGACCCCTTGGAGTATCTAAAAATAGTATTTTTGTTACAAGAATCTGTATTTAAAATATCCATGATATATTATTGATATCATTATTCTTTCGCTAATTCAATATATTGGAACTTAAGTCCACTTACATGATACAAGGGTCAAAAATTTTAGGGGAAAGTTTTCTTGTATATATTCTTTTGTATATCAGTTTTTATATATTTTAAGTTTTCAATATTGTTGGAAGTGTACAACTCCAAAACATGCCTCGAAGAAACACCATTCAATATGGTAGTATCATTATTTTTATATACAATGACGTCCAGGCTACATGCCACTATGTCATTACGGTCTAACTCAAAAACATCGATATCAGTTTAAATATTGATTACTATGATCAAATTAAACCCAAAATTTTGGACTTACAGTGTAATTGTAATGGCCAACATAAGCGTGAAAGTTTCGAATAGTAAAAACTGAAATCTACTGTAAAGGATGACATTTTGTAAAGGCATGTTTTGGAATTGTATACCGATATAATGTATTGAAAATTTAAAATATATTAGTGCTAATATGTACATGAATGTATACTAGCCAACTTTGTCGGAAAATATCGACCCTAGTGGTACGAAAAGGGTCTTAAGATCCATACAATTCAATTAGAAACTGAAGAACGACACCAAAAATACTTCTAGGAACTTTTAAGTACAGGGGGCTAATTACGGAAGTCGTGATCGAAATAATTCAGCATCGAAATTAGTTTCGATAGTTCGAATTTTTCTGATGATATAACTCGATAAGAAACGAATCGAATTGTTGTTTAAGTGTTAGAAAGGAAAAATCTGAAAGAGTTATTCAACACTGGAAATATGTAAAAGATTAAAGAACAAAAGTAAACAAAAAAACATATGTTTACTCTGCAAAAAATTCTAAGCGCAAATCTTATAAGAATTCAAATATAAGTTAATAAAAGAATTTTTTGTGTTTTTATATTTATATTACAAGAAAAATGGACCCAAATCTTTTTTTTATTCTTCATCGTCCAAATCGGAAGATGAGTGTAACGTAAGTTTAATAAGAAAAGAAATTCGAAACACCAGTGACCCATTAAGTTTGCCAACGCTGAGTAAGTTTTAATCTATTTGTTTATAAAATAAATAGTAATTATTTTTTTTACAGGTTTAAAAAACGCTTTAGGGTTACGAAGGAAGCTTTTAACTACATTCTTGACGAGCTAGAATTTGTGTCACACTTGTCGACAGCAGTACCTCCAAAAATACAATTGGCCTCAACTTTATTGCTTTTGGCTTCAGGAGGGTTTCAAAACACCGTCGGAAATGATTTTCTGATTGGTGTAGGCCAAAGCACACTTTCCAAAATAATCAAAAGAGTGGTGAATGAAATGGAAAGCAAGCTATGTAGTAAATTTATTGAGTTTAATCTCGATAACTGCGACGATTCAAAGCAATTCTTTTTGCAAAAATACAAAATTCCTGGAGGTATGTGTTAAAGTCTTTATTGTATGACAATTTAATAATTAGTTTCTTATAGTAATCGGCTGTATAGACGGAACTCATTTTGGTTTGCAAAAGCCACCAAATGAGCATATGTTTTTTAATAGAAAGGGGTTCCATAGCCTTAATTCCATGATTGTGAGTAAATATTTTTACTAATAAATGTTCATTGTTTTTAAAAATATTTTTTTTTTTTGTAGATATGTGATCACAAATACAGAATTTTAGCAATAAATTCTAAGTATGGAGGTGCTGCCCATGATTCTTTTGTATGGAAACAGTCTGAGGAAAGAATTCTTTTAGAACAAAAATATAGCTCCAATTTACGAAATTTTTGGCTTTTAGATGAGAATTGTTTTCTATCACAATGTTTGTCACATATATATATACATATAATAGCGCTTTTATTCACATTTAATTCTTGAAGGTGATTCTGGCTACCCGCTTGAGCCGTGGTTGCTAACCCCATACCGAAGTCCTCAAGAAGGATCAATGGAGTCTCGTTTTAACGATATACATTCTAAAGCCAGATGCATAGTAAAAAGGACCATCGGCATATTAAAAGCGAGATGGAAAATTTTATGCCATGACAAAAGAAGTAGGTATAGTCCTCAAAAAGTGGCAAAATTTTCAAATGTTTGTGCTACACTGCATAATATATGCATTCACTTCAAAGTGCCTAATTACGAGGATGTCCAGCAAACTCCTGTTGAAAGTACAATGCTAGATATGGATAATGGAAACGAGACTCAAATAACTAAAATAGGAAAAAAAATTAGAGATAATATCAAAAATTCGTTGTGTTCCAATTAGAATAAAGATACATAAAGGTTTTTAAAAGTATATATTTTTATAAAAAATAAAAAAACGTTTGTTAAAATAAAAATGTGTATTTCATTGTGAGATTAAAAACTTGGTAGTGGTCCAAAAAAAGTTTGATAAAATAAAAATATGTAATTCATTTTAGATTAAAAACTTGGTAGTGGTCCAATTTTTTATTGTAAGCTTGGCCGTTAGTATTGTTGATTAATATTTTCTAATTTATCCGTATTTGAAGCTCATTTTTTATGTCCATGTTGTTGCAGTGATCTATCTTTTTTAAGCGTCTCTTCATTCTCCTCATTATCTACGATGTCCATTACTTCCGAAATGTATTCGTCGGCTTCATTTCCTTGGGATGTACTCGTACCTTCAGAAGAATTACATTGTTCTACTTCTTGATTTACTTTTCCCGAATGAACGGATCTCTTGCAAGCCTACTACAGATACTTCAATTCCTGCTGCTTCCAAAATTTGCTCCTCAGCTACGCTAAGGTGTTTCTCCACAAAAGGGCCTCCACCAGTTTTTGTTTTTTGGAGGATTTGTTAAAAGAAACCTTTTTTTAACCAACTGCTTTTGATCTGCATGCACCTATTGAATAAATAATATTAAATGAATGAATATAACAATATTAAATGTTGTTATAAACCTTTCGCCACGTTTTATCATCCTTCAATGGTGGACCAGAAGCATTTAGCATTAGGGCTAAGTTTTCCCATAGTCTATTGGCTGTTGCTTTTCCTTGTGATGTATTTGGTAGAACTCCTTTGGCCAAATCAGTGTGCTCTGACATAAACTCAGCAAGAATTTGCTTTTGTCTGAAGTTAATTTTTGTTGTATTCGAACTAATAATTAATAAAAATTAGTATTTTTTCAAAAGAAATAAAATAAAATTGTCTTACATTTTCTTTTCTTCCAACGAATTCTTTGAAAAATATAATTTCGATTGGTAATTTGCTAACGACTGAAAACTCACACGGTTGCATTCGAACACAAGTTTGTTATCGAGTAACATCATTAGAAATTTCGATAGCGAATGACAGAATCTCAAAAATATAAAATCTCGCAAGTACGAATAAATTTCGATCGTGTTCGACTGCGGTAATTAGCCCTCAGATCCTTATAACAAAAAATATTATTTTTATATACCTCAAGTGGTGTATTAAATCCTCAATATTTAAGTTTGGTTTTATTTTTAAAAAAGGAAAAATTGCAAATGTGGTCAAAAATCGCCATTTTAATGATATTACATGAAAAGATGGTACAAATGCTCCAAAATTGTGGAACAAATTGGCCAAAAATATACAATTTCGGTTGATGGTAGCCCCTTAAAAAATTTTATGCAAAAAACCACTCGTTTATAATTTTTGTGTTTCGTAAAATATGGTGATATATGAAATACAGGAAAAAATCGAATACTTTTGTGAGGCAATTTTATGGACTTTTTTAAAAAATGTTAAATCAATTGAGGTAAATGTAATTTTTCTAAATTTTAAAGAGTGTGATATTAAACCTTAGGTCTCTCTAGACAATATAACAAATTTAATTATTCATTTCACACACAAAAAATATTACTAAACTATGTTTCTTTTCAAAGTACATTCAAATTCGAATACTTATGTGGGACACTGTACATATAAATCTCTTTTCTGGAGCCGAAATATAATATACAAACAAACATACATTCAATACATACAAACAAACATACATTCAAAAAAACACTCACACATTCATTTTTATATATACCCAGCAGTTCGACGGGACAGTCCCAAACTGACCACTTAACCTACCACTTGTATTAGCCCCTAGCCACCTGACTACCCAGGTGACCGACTATTTTAACTTGGGCTTGTCATATGAGGAAGTCAATCGTCACTCTACACCCTACAAAGAGACAGCAAAGAGACGATTGCCTCCGCTCTCGCTTACAAATGGGACACTAAAGTGACGACTGTCTTTATTCTCGATTACAAAGAGTTTATTTGTGACGAAAAAGCAAAAATAAGAATTGGAGTCAGCCAGGTGGTAAGATATTAATGGAACTAAAATTTAAAAATTTCAAGTGTCTACTCTCTAGAATACTTTGGGACAATAATGTGACGATTGACCCGAAAGATATAAATTTGAGTCAATCAGATGGTGGCATATAAAAAGAAAGTAATAATCATTTCTTCAAAATATGGGTAAAATAACTACTTTCGGAAGTACAACAAAAAAACTACTTTTAAGAGTATAATCTTTAGGTTACTTGAGGATAGTAAAGAGACGACTGTCTCCGCTCACGCTTACAAAGAGGACACTAAAGTGACGACTGTCTTCATTCTCGATTACAAAGGGTACATTCGTGACGAATGACCCAAAACATACGAATTACGATCATCCAGGTGGTTAACTACAGTAGTTTTGACTTACCTGTATTTCACTTAAAAGCATTTTTCATATAAGTGCACAAAATATGTGTTTTGTATATTTATTTTACCAAATTCCACATAAATTCTTTAATTTAAGTGCATTGTTCATACCTGCACATTTAAGATAAGTGCCTAATTCTTTTGGGAGCGATAGCTAGTTTTCATAAAAAAATTCATTTAGCTGCCTAATACTTGATTAAATCAAAACAAAATCAGAAAAAAACTATTTTGAACAAAAAAATGTTGTAAACTTCACAATAATATTAAAAGTTGCAATATTAGCAAATTTGTTGTTATTTTTAGACGAAAAAATCGCAAAGCTCTAATTGAAAACTCTTAGCTGTCAACACTGATTTATTGTTTTGTTTATAAAAAATGTAAACAAATTAATCTTTTGTTGAAAAGCGAATTTTAAAGTGAAAATGTCTAAGAAAAAGTTAACAGCTTTATCAATAAAAGAAAAAATTAAAATAATTAAAGAAATTGAAGAAGAACATATTGAAAAAAAACACAATTTGTTTAAAATATAAATGTAATATATCTACTGTGAACCGCATTTTGAAAAAGAAAGATGAAATATATAAAGCTTCTGGTACAAATAATATGAAGAAAAAAAGGAACAGAAAAGGCATCCATGATAATGTTGAAAGGGCACAGCACTTTGGTTCGATCAGCAAAGAAGTAAAGGTGCTATTGTAAGTAGCATAGTGCTCTTAAAAAAGCCAAAGAATTTGCAGTAGATCTGGGAGAAGACTTTGATCCAGATAGCAATTGGCTATTTAGGTGGAAGAAACGTCAAAATATTAAAATTGGTGCAATTCACGGCGAGGCATCAGACAACAATGCTGACAGTGCAAGCAACTATATTGAAAACATTTTGCCGGACCTTTTAAAAGATTATTCACCGGAAAATATAATGAATGCTGACGAAAGTGCCCTTTACTATAAAGCGCTGCCAAAAAATACATATTACCGTCCAGATGTCCAACCAGTTGGCCACAAAAGTCAAAAAGTAAGACTGACTTTATTATTTATTTGTAATGCAACTGGGACATTCAAAAAGGAAAAGCAAAAAATTCACGGTGCTTGAAAGGTTTAAATCCACCTGTACCATATTTTTCTAACAAAAAGACATGGATGATATCCACTTTGTGGCAAGAAATACTACACACGTTGGACATGGAAATAAAAAAATGAATCGAAAAATTGTTTTAGTTGTTGACAACGCCAGCTGTCATAAGACGATAATCTTGGAGATTGTAGTCGTACATTTTCTACCTCCAAACACAACTGCCCTAATTCAACCGTTGGACCAGGGCATAATATCAACATTTATTATACACAAATAATTGTCAGTAAACAAATATCGGCATCAGATATGTCTGTATTTCATTAAACGGTCTTGGTGGTTAGTGACGCCGTCATGTATTTCAAATTGTTTCCGTAAAGTAAATTGGCAAAATAATATTATTCATATTTTATAATTATATTCTCTATATTTTTTAGGCTGGATTTATTATTACGCTTCCAGAAAATGATATTGAAATCAATGAAGAAGTTAATCTCTCAAATATTATGCCTGACAGCGTGGAATACATACACTATGATGACGATGTTGACTGCTATGTACATTTAACTGAAACCGAAATAATTGATGTTATCGGAAATGACAACTCAGATATTGGCATAGAAAATGTACCCGAAGATGAAGAAGATAAGGAGGTAGATATAGTCCCTTCAATGAAAGAAGCTTTGAAAGCATTAAATGTTGTTCAAAAGTATTGTTTTTTTTTAAGTATTGATTTACCCATTGACCAAATAGAAACAGAAATGGTAAAAGAATCCATAAAGGCAGTTAAACAAAAAACTATTACTGATTTTTTTTCTTAAATACCTACTTAGTACATATGTGAACTAAACGATCTCCAAACTTATTTTTATGTTTTTTTGTTTACTTAAATGAATAAGTATTAGTTATTTTAGTTAATTTTTTATAAGGAAAGTGTTTTTCTTTTAATAAATATGAAATGAATTAAAAATAATACCTACAAAAAAATAAAAATTATTTGCTGTTAGCTGCTTTTTTGGGCAGTAAAATTAAATGAACTTACCAGCCTTGACTTACCTGCACAAAATATCGTGCAAAAGTTGGATGTGCAGGTATGTAAAAATTACTGTATTAGTGGAAATTACTGTCTTTTTCGTATGACTCTTTGTCGAACTGCTGGGTATAGATAACATATATATGTTATACATAAAAATGTTTTTAAATAATAAATACAAAATAAACTGAGACGTTACACTGCAATCTCTAGCAGCACGAATAGCGTTTGTAAACCGGTTACACTGTTAACCGAACAACAGGTTTTTATTGCATATATCGGCTTTTATGAACATCGATTTCAGATACCCGATTTCAAAAAATTTAAATTTTAAATACACAAATTTATTTTTGTTTTGACAAAAGAAAAAACGACATTTTTTTAAATTTTGTATACAAAATTTTAAAAATTATTCTCCGTTCGTGTTACACAAAAGTTATGATATATTAAAAATATTTCATGTATATTAAATAAAGATTTAAAATTTCAGGAAACAAGTAAAAAGTTGGCTTTTAAATGATTTTAAAATTTGTGTGGGTTGGAGAGGCATATTATATTTGTTTTTTTTCGAAATATATGCCAAAATTGTCGTAATTTTTAGGTTATACAGAATAATATATAGCTTAGGTTATGTTATACAGAACAATAGTTTGGTCAATTTCAAAAGTTTTTAAATTATTTTTGAGTTTATATGCCGGTTATAATACACTAAGTCGTTTTATGGACTAGAAATACTGCAACAGAAATAATAATTATTATTATTAATAGTTATATTATTTCTCATATTTAGTACATACATAACTAGTATCATATATGTATTGCATGGTCAATTTATCCCTCCTCTGACTACTTTCATGTACCTTATCAATTGCAGATTCAGATTTGTATAAGATTGCTTTCTTATGATATATTACTGTACAATGGTAAACTGAAAAGTGCAAATATCTTATTCAGCAATTCATAGATGTAACAAATGAATTATGAGGGTTAAGTATATTCAAATACGCAAGTTTGAAATTCTGGAATAAATTATGAATATTTTAGAAATAAAAAAAAATAACAAAAATAAATTTCAAACATTTGGTAAGAATAAAGAGAACTAGTTATATTGAATCTTTTTTTCTGAGTTGATTGATAGGTTCCCAAAAGTAGCACAAGCACCCCTAAATCGGTACTCATTTTCTCCAAATTTAACAGCACTCCTGAAGGATGATGCAAAATTAAATATAACCTTAATAAGTTTTATAGGATCTCTAACAAATTCCATAAGAATCGGTCTATATTATATCCAAGCGTCCATAATAATTTGTTTAAAATCATGTGCAGCGATAAAATTCTTTATAATCAAGTTTACCTCTTTCAGAAAATTAATTTATTCCTAATAAATTATTAAAACATAATAGTATTATTATACATTCCTTCTATAAACTGCTGTAGAACGCCACCCATTGCTTTATCCGAGGCATCTACACACAAGGAAGTTGGCACATTTTCTTTTGGATAAGATAAAAGTGCTGCGTTGGCAAGTTGTTTTTTACATTCTTCGAATGCTTGCTTTCTGGAATCATTCCACTCAATTGGACGTTTATCGTTTTTTACATTACCCTGTTGGATTCCATGTAATATTGCTTGATGTTTTGCGGCTTGAGGTATGAAACGACGGTAGAAGTTAATCATACCCAGAAAACACTTGAGTTCTTTAACGGTTTTCGGTAGTGAATACTGTGAAATTGCTTCAACACGGCTGGGAAGTGGTTTCAGGCCCTTATCCGTAACTAGATAACCGAGGAATTCAAGTTGTGAAACTCCAAAAACGCATTTAGCAAAATTAATGGTAAGACCAAATTGACGCAGTCTTTCAAATAAAATTCTTAAATGCTTTTGATGTTCTTGTTCGCTTTCTGATGCAATGAGCAAATCATCAATGTAACGTACACGAAATCCAATTCTCTTGTAACTTCGTGCATAAACCTTTGGAAGGTTTGTGCGGCATTGCACAAACCAAATGTCATTCTGAGAAATTCAAAATTTCCAATGGGTGTTGTAATTGCGGTCTTTTTAATGTCGTCCTCTGCGACTGGTATGTGGTGGTACGCTTTCACTAAATCGACTTTACTAAATACTTTCTTACCATCCAAAAGCATTCCGAAATCGTGAATGTGGGGAACAGCGTAGCAATCAGGTATGGTACGAGCATTTAGATTGCGGTAGTCACCACAGGGACGCCACTTACCATTGGATTTCTTGACCATATGTAGTGGGCTGGCCCAGTTGCTATCTGAGGGTCGACAAATTCCAAGACGCACCATTTCGTTGAATTCTTTCTTTACAACCAGCAATTTCTCAGGAGATAGACGTCTTGGCTTGCAAAATACAGGAGGACCATTTGTAGTTTCTATAAAATGTTGGACTGAATGCTTTGCCTTAGAATGGAAATTAATTTTTGACAAATCATTGTATTCCGTTAGAAGTGAGTAGAATGGAGATGATGGCGATAAGGTTTTTATTGAAATGTTTTGATCATTAACAATACTACCTTTTGAAGTGCACTTGGTTTTTGGATCAATAAGACAGTTGTTTCTTACATCAATAAGTAAACCATAGTTGCCTAGGGTCGTTATTTTCCGACATTCATGTACATATTAGCACTAATATATTTTAAATTTTCAATACATTATATCGGTATACAATTCCAAAACATGCCTTTACAAAACGCCATTTTATACAGTAGATTTCAGTTTTTACCATTCGTAACTTTGACGCTTATGTTGCCCATTGGTATATAAAAATAATGATGCTACCATATTGAATTATGTTTCTTCGAGGCATGTTTTGGATTTGTACACTTCCAAAATACATTGAAAACTTAAAATATATAAAAGTTGATATATAAAAGAATATATACAAGAAAAATTTCCCCGAAATCTTTTGACCCTTGTATTATGAAAATGGACTTAAGTTTCAATATATTGAATTAGCGACAGAATAATGATATCAATAATATATCTTGTATCGTTTAAATACAGATTCTTGTAACGAAAAATACTATTTTTGGATACTCCAAGGGGTCTATAAAATCCCAATATCAAATTTTGATTTTATCTGTGGAAAAAAAGAAAAAAACTACTACAAATTTTGCCAAAAATCACCATTTTAATGATTTTACATAAAAAAGGGTACAAATCCCCAAAAAATGTGGACCAAATGGACCAAAAATATATAATTTCGGTTGATAGTAACCCCTTAAAACAATTTAAAGTATAAAAACCATTCGATTTTAAAATTTGTGTTTCGTATAATATGACCAAGTATGAAATACAGGAAAAATTCGTATACTTTTGTGAGGCAATTTTATAGACTTTTTTAAAAAAAGCTAATTTAATTTTAGTAAATGTAAACTTTTCAAGTTTTAAAAAGCTTGATATCAAACCTAAGGACTGTCTAAACCATATAACAAATTATTTTATTTTTTATTTGAGGAAAAGAGTTTAAAGGTCCTTTTTTCTAAAAACGTTATAAATGTTTCATGTTTATTGGGTTATTGTGGATGAAATGAACTGAATAGTTCTGTTGCTAAGCAAGAAGTGCTAGATTACAAATTTTATTTTTATAATTACACCTAACTTCTTTTCCAAAACCCGAACAGTTGGTTGGAAATCTTTTATCTTTTTAAAAAAACCGTTAGCAACATTATTTGTTATCTACTTAAGTATTAACATCTTTTAGTTAATGATCATTATATTTTATATTAATTATATTAAGGTAGTACTTATTTTCAATTCATTTTATATCAGATACTAACCATTAATTTACTAATATATAAAATTCAAATAGTACTTAATTTTGTATAATTCAATTTTATAATTCAGTTAATACAATTAAACTTAATCTACTAATAATGCTTTAATTCAAATTCAAAATACAATTCATAACTTAATACTAATTTTAATAATAATTCATTGAATAATATAAATAAAAAAACAATTAAATATTGGTTTCAACATGGCGCCGGCCTCGAACCTTGCCTATTTACTCCTTTTTGCTTTGATAGCATAGGACGTTGGCTAACGATTTTATAGCTTCAGCCAAGATGTGTTGATCTGGAGCGGGTGTTGTATTTGTAGCAGGAGATTCAACTGGAGCTGGCGGTTGTGGAGTTGGGTGACGTTGTTGAAGTTGATGACGTTGATAATGACGATGTTGATGATGACGATGTTGATAATGACGATGTTGGTGATGATGAGGGTGAGGTTGATGTTGTCGGTTTTGCTGGTGGTAGTTCTCGGTCGTGGGCTGACTGTTCTTGTTGGGTGCAACAAGGTATGGCGCAATTGTGCACATTTTAAGCACGCCTCCATTGAGGTACATGACCGGATGCAGTACCCTAGTCGTTCAACTATGTCCCTTCTCTTTTGTGGCGTCATCCTTCTAAATCTTCGACAGAACTTGAGCCCGTGATATCCGGTGCATATCACACAGTAGAACACCTCTGAGTCTCTTGATACCACGCTTCTCTCTTCATTAGGGCTATGATTTTCATTAGGGACCCGAGTGGCGGTTAGTCGTCGATTGGACCTGCTGTGGTGATAGATAAAAGGAAAACATAGTTC
>NC_060952.1:51766706-51769557 GCF_022045245.1 Lucilia cuprina | reverse complement strand
TTTAGACGAGTATTTAACTCTAGACCACATGGAAGAAACAACATCAACTGAAATTAATTATGAAGGTAAATTTAGCTCTTATTATTTGCCCCATCATGCGGTCGTGCGTCCTGACCATAAAACAACAAAGGTGAGAATTGTGTTCAATGTCTCTAGGAAAACAAAATCCAACTTTTCTCTAAACGATGTTCTGTATACAGGTCCTACAATTCAAAACGACTTAATAACAGTAATTATGAATTGGAGAAGATATAAATACGTGTTCAGTGGGGACATACAGAAAATGTATCGTCAAATCCTAATTCATCCAAATGATAGAGCATTCCAAAGAATATTATATCAACCTGAAAAAAATGGCCCTATTAAAGATTATGAATTGAAAACTGTTACGTTTGGAGTGAATAGCGCGCCTTTTCTAGCAATTCGTACGTTACATCAACTAGCGTCAGATTCAAAAGCGGAATCTCCCAAAGCATCATCCATTTTAAAGTATGAGACTTATGTAGATGACATATTAACTGGAGGGTTTTCAATTGAAGAAACTCGAGAGGCACAAAATGAATTAATTAAAACTCTGTAGTCTGCTGGATTTTTACTCAAGAAAATAACAGCAAATGATACACAGTTATTGGAAGATTTACCAAAAGACGATATATATGATTCCGATTTTTTACGGTTTCATGAAACTAGTTCCACAAAAACTTTAGGCATAAAGTGGAACGCAATATCAGATACATTTACATATACTTTTTCAGCACTAAGTCCATCTGCGAAAATAACAAAACGCCAAGTTCTGTCATCAGTCGCAAAACTGTTTGATCCAGCTGGATGGCTAGCCCCTGTAGTCATCAGAGCAAAAATATGTATGCAGCAGTTATGGTTAGAAGGTAAAGACTGGGATGAAGAAGTTTCTGAGGAATCTCTACAAAATTGGAACAATTTAGTACAAGACTTATCTGAAGTTGAACTAATATCAATTCCCCGTTGGATTCAACTTATGCCTAATGATACAATTCAAATTCACGGTTTCTGTGATGCATCGAAATCCGCTTATTGTGCCACTGTATACATTAGGTGTCAAACAAAAACTCAAAATGTATTCTCAAATTTACTAGTAGCAAAAAGTATAGTTGCCCCTTTACAAACTGTCTGCCTCCCGCGCTTAGAGCTTAATGGCGCAGTGTTATTAGCAAATTTAGTTAATTACGTAATAAACTCTCTTAATTTCAGTAAAAGCGAAATATATTTGTGGACAGATTCAGCTATAGTCCTTGGATGGTTATCAAAACCACCTTCATCATGGGAAACTTATGTGTCAAACAGAACATCACGAATACATGAATTAATGACTAATGTCACATGGCGACATGTTCCAACACATGATATTCCAGCTGATTTGGGCACCGAGGTTGTAAAGCACAAAATTTGGTAAACAATTCACTTTGGTGGAATGGACCATCATGGTTAAAAAAACCATCATCAGAATGGCCTAAACGAAATATATTAAATAATAACCCAGAAAATAAAGAAATACAATCTCTAAACGTTCAGCTTGAAACGGATGACATCCTAGACAATTTTTCATCATATGGCAGAGCTTTACGGGTAATATGCTTTATTTTTAGATTTTTCCATAATACTAATAAGAAAATACGTAAAAATTTAAAACATAATATTCAAATTGCATTGACACAAAATGAAATGAAATTTGTAAAGTCAAGACTAATTGTTTTAGCTCAAAAAACATTTTATAACGAAGAATATCAATGCGTAAGTAAATCAAAGGATATTTCAAACAAAAGTACGCTGAAAAGTTTAGACCCATTCATAGATAAAGATTCAATTTTGAGAGTAAATGGTAGATTAGCTCATTCATCACTACCATATGGCGAACGTTATCCCATAATTTTATCTGGCAACTCCCGATTTTGCCAATTATATTTACACCATTTGCATGAGTTTCTCTTTCATGCTGAATGCGGTCAAATGTACCGAATAATACAAACTGAATTTCTCATATTCAGACTAAAACCTCGTATTAAGAAAATAATCCGTAACTGTAAAATATGTTTAATGTATAAAAAGCAGCCATGCTCTCAGATAATGGCTCCCTTACCTCCGGAAAGATGTAATCTCTCTCTTCCTTTCCAGGTAACAGGTATTGATTTTGCTAGACTTTTTGAGTTAAAAACGTCGATTCTAAGAAAATCTACAATAACTAAAGGATATGTAAGTGTATTTGTATGTTTTAGCACGAAAGCTGTCCATTTAGAGCCATGTTCAGAATTATCCTCAGCGGCATTCCAAGCTGCCTTCGCTCGATTCATTGGGAGGCGGGGGCTCCCCCAAAGGGTAGTTACGGATAATGGACGAAATTTCTTAGGTGCTAGTAGAACGCTGGAACGAGAATTTTCTGCGTTTGTTAAAAATAGTGCCCAAGATGTAGCGCAGAAATATATAACACATGGGTTTGAATGGAAATTCATCCCACCTCATGCTCCTCGTATGGGCGGCCTCTGGGAAGCAGCCGTAAAAAGCTTCAAATATCACTTTAAACGAATTGCTGGGGCTCACAAATTCACCTTTGAGGAATTCGCCACAATTTTAGCACGAATAGAAGGAGTACTCAATTCCCGGCCTATATCAGCAGTATCAGAAGACCCTTCATTTTTTTAAGAGGTGCCCCTTTGATGGCATTCCCTGAACAAGATTGTTCGAATATGTCGGTAATAAATAGATGGAAAAGGTTATACATCATCAATTTTGTCAACGATGGAAAAATGATTATCTAAAATCACATCATAAAAGGTATAAGTGGAAAACCTCATCTCAAAATATGCAGGTTGGAGAT
>NC_060952.1:51763215-51766606 GCF_022045245.1 Lucilia cuprina | reverse complement strand
AAGATTCCCCTATAGTTGATAGGTCATTTAATCCATCATACAAAGATTATTTTAGATTTGATTGTGAACATTTACTTCAGTATTGTGGAAAAGTGAATGAGAGCCAAATAGAAGATCAAAATGAATCTATATTAGAAGCAAGGTTAAAAGAGATAGAAGCAAGATGGGCAAAAGTAGATACTTCTTATCAAAAAGTAATGTTATCTCAAGATGACACGATTGATATAGAATTTAAAAACCAAGCAAGAGATGCATTTGATTCTTGTACAGAAGCATATGTCCAAACCACATAACAAGTTGTTGAGTTCCTTAAAAGCATGCGCTTAGATACAGTACAAATGCCAATGTTCCAATCAACATCTCGACCTTCAATACCATATCAAAATCAAATGAACGATAGTTCAAGTATCTGTATTAAACTCCCACCATGCGACACAGAAATATTTAAAGGTAGTTATGAACAATGGCCCTCGTTTAGAGACATGTTCACTGCAAATTATATCATCTCAGAAACAAAACAAGAGGTGAAGCAGGAGCTATAGTAAAACGATATGCATTGTCCAATGATAATTTTGAGTTAGCTTGGAATGCGTTAAAAACTAGATACGAAAACAAACGAGTTTTGGTCGATAACCAAATCAAAATATTGTTTGATATACCAGCCGCAATTAATGAAGATAGTAAGTCCATAAGAGAAATACAGTAGTCAGTAAACGATTCATTAGCAACACTTAGTGCGCTAGGAGTAGAAGTAAATAGTTGGGATCCCATTTTAATTCGTTTAGTATCAACAAAATTACCGGAATGTACTCTAGCATTATGGGAACAATCTTTAACTTCTCCTCGTGAATTACCAAAATGGTCGCAAATGTCACAAATTTTAGTAGACAGATATGAAGCGTTAGAGCGACTAACAGGCATTAAAACAACAAAAGACAGTTTTACTATGTAACGATTCTGTCATAAGGTGGTTTGTTTATGAGAACGATGCTACCTAATATTACGGCCGTGCTCGTCGGTGGGGGGGTGAGGTGTGTTCTCATATCAAAAAAAAAAAAAAAATACTATAAATGAATCAATTACATAGACTTTACTTTAGGTAGCTACTTAAATAAATGATCCACAGACAAGAGATGAAGAAGATGCGGTAAAGGTATTAGTGTAGCTGTTGATGGTATTTGTTACACTCTTCCAAAGCCCTCCCTCCATGCTGACAAATATTAGAGTTGATTGTCAGCCCAATAAAAATAAACAAAAAAAAATTAACTAAATCAACCTAACCCATACCCTTGACTTAACTTTTCATGATAATAAACAAAATTTATGATTTCATATTGAATATTATAATTATATATTGTAATATTTATTAAAATTAAATTATGATAATAATTTAGTAAAGTTAAAGTTAAATGAATTAGTTTAATTAAATTTTATTACATACATATATGTATTTAAAAAAATCAAAGGGCAATTTCCAATTTAGGCAAATGGAAATTTTATATTGAAATTCTATTCAAAAGAAATTATTTAAGAAAATATCATGATATAAGGTGACTTTGTATTCAAAATATTATAATATTAAATTATCAAATTTAGGGATTTTGTAATAAAAATAATATGAACATTTAATATATTAAATTAAATATTAATGACATACAAGTTAATGTACAATGGCAACTCTGGTTGCAAAATGAAAAATTAATATAATGATAATTTTGTTCATATTACTTTATAAGTATGTATGTGTGTATTTAAAATTGATAGTGGATTTAAAATGACTGATAATGAAACAATAAAATCAAAATCCAACTTACATTTGTTTATTATCCATCGATGGCAGCAGGCGCTGGATGACAGGAGACGGTTTATTATAACACTCACAATTATTATAGTTTATATGAGTTAGGATAGTATTATTTAGATAATTATGTATGGATTGTATCAAAAATGAAGTGTTTATTAACTATTTAAGATACAATCCACATTATAGGAAATGAATTGTGATTAGGTGTTGGAATTGACTAAGTGTTTAAAGTGTAATTTTAGTGAAGCATATTTTTAGGATTTACATTAATTTATATAAACATTAATTAAGGTGACCGTAAGATATAATGACAAAAATTAATAAAAAGTTACATTTACTTTATAAAAAGTTTAAAAATTTATATATAAAAAAAATTATTCAAAACCGAAGTTAAAAAAATTAATTAAAGAAGAAAATACAAATTAAATATTGAATATTAAAGATTAAATAGTTAGTTTAATTATTTAGAATTAAGTATAATCACCAAAAAAAAAAAAATAACCGATTATAATAAAATCCGGTCACCCTATTTCTAATTCTGAATAATATTTAACACCACGAAAATTGAGCTTGATGAAGACTTGTAAATAAATATTCAATCGTAATTAGTTTGTAATAATGTTGTAGTTGAGTAAAAAATTGGAACTATCAATAATAATCAGTTTACTAATAGGTATATATATGACCAAATGCCTTGAGAGATTGTAAAAGAAATCCTCATCATTTTACTATTTCCAATAAAAAATCTCATATACAAACATATACATCGCAAGAAAACATATATACGAATTGTAAACTCTGTAATAATGAACATTATTTAAGGAATTGTCCAAAATTCAAATCTTTTTCAACGCAACAAAGAATAGATTTTGTCTTCAAAAATAAAATATGTAACAATTGTTTAAGTCCTTCACATATTAAGACGAAATGTAGAAGTAAAAGAACATGTTTTTACTGTAAGAAAGATCACCATTCATTATTGCATATTGCACACAAACCATCAATTACACCTCAAAATTCTGAAAATATTCAAAACAATGGTAATAGTAACCATACTAAAAATAATATTCAAAATACAAATACACAAGGTGAACAGACGAGTAATTCTTACAAAGATGAACCTGCAACTACTTCACAACGCGTTCAGGCAAACTGCTCGTCTAGCAACGAAAATATTTTATTGCGTACAGCTTTGATGCAAATAGAGCATCAAGGAGAAATCTTTACGATAAGAGCTTTGATAGACCCAGGCTCCCAAAGAACATTTATTACAGAAAAAATAAGAAGTAAATTAAAGTTGCCTTATAGAAATTCTCATTTTGATTTGTGGAATAGGAGGTCAAAAACAATCCGCAAAAAGAGTGTGAATTTATTTTATATACAAAGAAATATAACCTACGAGTTCCAATTAGGGCAATCGTCTTGTCGAGTGTTACTAATACACTACCAGCAGTTACGTTTAAAGTCCCATATTCTGCTGAACTTAAGAAATTGGACTTAGCTGACCCAAATTTTAATAAATCTTCCCAAATCGATCTTATTCTTGGTAATGATTATGAACATTGTCTGAATCTAGAAGGCATAAAG
>NC_060952.1:51761159-51763115 GCF_022045245.1 Lucilia cuprina | reverse complement strand
TTTTGCTAGATTACAACAATCTAGTGCATTTATTCCATAGCTAAGCTATCACAAAACATATAGAAGATATACTTTATAATTTACTGCTATTCCTACTTGTGTGCCAAAGAGAAATTTTTTTACCAATCAAAGTGAACAAATATATAGGATTTTTATCTCTTGTTTTCAGTTGTACTAGCCACAAGAACTAGTACTATCATTAAATAACGCTATAGTTGAAAAATCTTTTTTTGATTATTCTCAACATAATTTACATCAAAAATATATAAAGGTTTATTGAACATCTGTATCACAATATAGTACTTTAACTTAAAACTATTGTTCTGTTAATCACAGACTTAACTCTTTGAATAAAATAAAATATCGAATATAATTATCATACAAAATGCCGCATGAAGAAGATTCCCCTATAGTTGATAGGTCATTTAATCCATCATACAAAGATTATTTTAGATTTGATTGTGAACATTTACTTCAGTATTGTGGAAAAGTGAATGAGAGCCAAACAGAAGATCAAAATGAATCTATATTAGAAGCAAGGTTAAAAGAGATAGAAGCAAGATGGGCAAAAGTAGATACTTCTTATCAAAAAGTAATGTTATCTCAAGATGACACAATTGATATAGAATTTAAAAACCAAGCAAGAGATGCATTTGATTCTTGTACAGAAGCATATGTCCAAACCACATCACAAGTTGTTGAGTTGCTTAAAAGCATGCGCTTAGATACAGTACAAATGCCAATGTTCCAATCAACATCTCGACCTTCAATACCATATCAAAATCAAATGAACGATAGTTCAAGTATCTGTATTAAACTCCCACCATGCGACACAGAAATATTTAAAAGTAGTTATGAAAAATGGCCCTCGTTTAGAGACATGTTCACTGCAGTTTATATTAATCATTCAAAACTTACTCCTGTAACCAAATTATATCATCTCAGAAACAAAACAAGAGGTGAAGCAGGAGCTATAGTAAAACGATATGCATTGTCCAATGATAATTTTGAGTTAGCTTGGAATGCGTTAAAACTAGATACGAAAACAAACGAGTTTTGGTCGATAACCAAATTAAAATATTGTTTGATATACCAGCCGCAATTAATGAAGATAGTTATATATATATATTGAAAATTAATAAGCTTACATGAATATTAAAAGAAAAAAATTATTTTATGAATACCCTAATTGTGTTATTACAAGCAAATAAAGTGTACATACATGCATACATATATACGTACATATTAAATGTGGAAAAAATTAAATGTGAAAAATTAAGAAAAAATAAAATAAAGCAAAGAGAAAAATACAAATAAAATCAAAAGGGAAAAAAAGAGTTCAATTTAAAAACATAAATAAGAGAATCTCTGTATCTCTCCCACTCATTCATCAAGAGAGCAAACATCACTCATTCATCAAGAGAGCACATCAAGGGCATATCAGTAAGAGAACATCTCAACAACAAGAAGGAAGGAAGAACAAAAGCAAGTACACTCAAACGAAGTAAGAGAAAGCAATTCATCAAATCTAAAGTGAGTAATTTTTACATTATTTTTACACTCGAATATTTAATGTGAGTAATTAATTTGCGAAAAAAAGTGTTAATAAAGAAAAATATATTGTAAACTATACTAAATTGAAAAAGTGGTACAAATAAATAAAATTTTGTTAAAAATAAATGTGCTTTAAAATATTTATACGGTCTTTGAAAAAAAGCTAGTGAAAAGTGAAGACTTGAATATAAGCAAGAGTTTTTAAAATTTTCATAAAAAAAACGTATGTGTTGAAAATCAAAAAATATAAGCAAATTTTATTACATTTCGATTTTAAAGTTCTTTCATTATCTCTCTTACATGTTGAACTGATTGTAACACATTTTGGAAAAAAAATTAAATAATCCCAAAAAACAATTAAATTGAAAAAAAAAACTACATTTAGTGATGCTAAAATTTTAT
>NC_060952.1:51759004-51761059 GCF_022045245.1 Lucilia cuprina | reverse complement strand
TCTTTTACACCAAATGTACATTTTCCAGGATTTATTAATATTCCATGTTCACTAAAACGTTCTAGCAATAAACGAAGATGTGAAAGATGTTCTTCTTCATTTCTTGAAGCGATTAAAACATCGTCTATGTAAACAAAGACGAAATTTAATCCTCTGCACACTTCATCCATATAGCGTTGGAAAGTTTGAGCTGCATTTCTGAGTCCAAAAGGCATCTTAAGAAACTCGAAAAGTCCAAAGGGCGTAATTATCGCCGTTTTTGGTACATCAGCAGGATTAACTCGTATCTGATGATAAGCACGTACAAGGTCCAGTTTTGAAAAAATTTTACACCCTTTTAAATTATAATTAAAATCTGTTATGAAGGGAATCGAATACTTATCTGGTACCGTTTTTTGATTAAGAAAACGGTAATCCCCACATGGACGCCAGTCTCCGTTGCTTTTTGGTACCATGTGAAGAGGATTTGACCATTCACTTTTCGATGGTTGGATTATTCCTTGATCTAACATAAACTGGAACTCTTTCTTTGCAATTGACAAGCGTTTAGGATCTAATCGTCGGGCTTTTGCCGTCACAGGTCTTCCTGTTGTCTCAATAAAATGAAGCGCTTTAGTGTTTTTAGCTGCTAGAAGTGATGAGTTAATGCTCACAACATCAGGAAATTCCTGAAGTAATTTCTGATATATAGAATCATCTTTAATAATATGAGAAATCGTGGTAGATGATGATTGAGTTATTTGTGCCGATGATTTCATCAAAGTTTTTCCATCTATTAACGTACGATTATGAAGATCCGGCAAAAGGTGGTGATATTTTAAAAAATCCGATCCAAGAATTGGACGAGTAACATTCGCAACAATAAAAACCCATCGAAACGACCGCCTTAATCCAAGGTTCAGCTCCAACAATTTTGTACCATATGTTTGGATTTCTGTGCCATTTGCAGCATAAAGTTTTAGTGGACAACCTAAATTTGATTTTATAATATTTCTTGAATAAGGAATTACTGACACGTCTGCACCTGTGTCTATTAAAAAATTCCATTTTGTGACGCGATCTGCTATAAGTAGGCGGCTTGTCTTTGGCAACATTGTTTCGGATGCCGCATTGTCCGAAACAACATCTAGTTTTTTGATTGTTGATTATAAGAGCATGGTGGTATACATTTTTCGGCTCTATCTTCAAAGCGACTATGATACCAACACCAACCACTTCGTCTATTACGGCTTTTGCTGCGACGTCGTTGGTTACTGTCTTCACGAAAATTACTTCTTCTCCTGGAAGATAAATCAATTTTCTTTTCCAAAGCTTCAATTTTAGCTGAAATTTCTTGAATAATGTTGTCTGTAGGTGATATTGCAGATACCTGAGGATATGCTATATCCATTATCTTATCCGCCTGTTGTGCAATAGTTGGTAAATCTGCGTTGCTTGTAACCAGAATTGAGCGTATGTTGTCTGGCAGTTGATCTAAAAATAATGTTTTAAGGACATTGTCCCCTATATTATTACCAGCTGCAAGAGCCTTCATTGACTGCAAAAAATGTGACGGTTTTTGGTCACCAATTACTAAACCACCAAAAAGATTCTTAAGTTTTGCCTCTTCAGAAACAGCAAATGATGAGATAAGTCGCTCTTTGATTGCGTTGTATTTTCCGATTTGCGGTGGTGATACCAAAATATCTCCCACAAACTTAAGATATGTTGGATCTAAATTCGCAATTACATGGGTAAATTTAGTTTCATCTCTTGTTATATGAGCTAGGGAGAAAATGCTTTCGATTTGGATAAACCATAAATGGGGTTGCTCCGACCAGAAATGAGGCAACTTCTGTACGTTTGCAGTCGCTGCAGAAATTTCTGGAACATTTACATTGTCATGTGGTTGATCCAAGACGGACCTCTCTTGAGAACTACCAGAACTTGAATCTCCAATAGATTCACGTATAGGTGAACGTGTTGTAGGCATTTCGGGGTCACCAAATTATAGAGGTTTATTTTATTATTTAAAACAAACTTTCTTTATCAAAAGTTAAAGCAAAATTAAATTTA
>NC_060952.1:51755077-51758904 GCF_022045245.1 Lucilia cuprina | reverse complement strand
ATTTTTATAACAAATAATACAAAAAATACAATTATGAAGAGATGTGTATACACAGGATTATGTTTTAAATTCCAAATTTTCCTATTAAGACCCATCCAAGGATTGTATCCTGAGCCATGGGTGTGGTAACTGTTTCCTGGCGAATCTTATATACCCTTCACCATAGTGTATTTTAAACATAATTGAGCTTACAGTCTAGTTAATAAAAACAGTAAAAAAATTTGGGTCGATTTAAGCCGAATGTTTCGGCGGCGGCTCAAGCAACTAAATATAGTTCGGCGGCGGCTAAAATTTGTTTTAAAAAGCACTTGGAAAAAATTTGTGTTAGTTTTAAACAAAGAATAAATAAGAAGTGAAACGCTGTCAAAAAGTACCTAAATCTACTGTCAGTCGGTACCTAACTCTAAGAATGTATTGGTAAAATTCTCAAGCCAACATAGTTGCAAAAAATCGGATTTAAAAATTTAAAAAAAAAAATATTTCATTTGAATTTATATTTTAGAAGATTTCCTTAAATATTTTGCAACATAATTTATCTATAAACATTATATATGAACGTATCTTTGCTTTTTAATCTGCAATATTGAAATAATAATTAAGTTAGTTGAAATATTTTTTTCTTGTACCATACGAAAATTTACAACATTGTTCTTTTTTCGTTTTAATTTCAACAACAAAAATGAAATGTCAAAAATATAAAAATTATTTTTTTTCGTTTGTAAAAAAAATTAAATCTTTTCGGGCTATTAAATATATTTAAAGTGTGCAAAAAAATAATAAAATATAACGTTAAGTGATAAAAAATATTTTCAAGTTCTATAAGCCACGAATTTTCGCGACAAAGTTTTGAAGTTTGGAGAGAGAGTAAATTTCTTACATATGTGTTGGACTTACACAGAACTCGTCTGTGAGAAGAGCGTAAAGTTGTTGTTGTAAAAAAATGACAGCGTTTCACTTCTTAGTGTTCAGTGGTTTTAAATTTCAAACTTACATTATTCGCATAAAAATTATTGAACAATAACTCACAATCTACTCTCATATAATTGAAAACGTTTTAAATACTTTTTTCTATTCATTAAAAAATATATTTGCAAAACAAAAGGAAAATTATTTTATTTAAATAAAAAATGCAAATCATATTTTTTTGCTGTGTATTTTTTGTATGTTTGGATTCCAAACATAAAAAAAATATAGAGGTTTTGATAATACTAAAAATGAAACTAATTACAAAGCTAGAGAGATCAAAAATATGGAATTTTCAATACAGTTCCAATGCAGTTTGGATAATAATAGGGTTAATAAACAATAAATATAAAATAGATGTAAATAATTATAACAAAAAGTTTTCAATAAATTTCAACAACAAAATATTCACGCAAACATCCCGGCCCCCTTGCGTTTACGCAACCAACCCGAGGGTAGAGATATAGAGGTTTTTGATATATATATATATATATATATATATATATATATATATATAGTATATATATATATTATATATATATATATATATATATATATATTATATATAAATATATATATATATATGATATATATATATATATATATATATATGTTTCTACATTCTTACTAAGAAGATACATTTCATATATAATATAATATAATTCATAGAATTCATAATATAATTGATAAATTTTTATAAGAAATAATACAAAAAATTCAATTATGAAGAGATGTGTATACACAGGATTATGTTTTAAATTCCAAATTTTCCAGTTAAGACCCATCCAAGGATTGTATCCTGAGCCATGGGTGTGGTAACTGTTTCCTGGTGAATAGTGGGCTTAACAATTCTAGGATATATGTCAGCAGCCAAAATAATGTTTTTATCGCAAGATTTATAGAATTTAGGATCACCTAAACGTAAGTTCCGATAGGTGTCACATATTCTTTCATCAAGGTCTTCCGATCGAAGGCGGCGGGGCAAATCATTGGCAATTTGGGCAGTAATGACAAGTGTTGGTCCATCACCGAAATGGGGCTTAAAAGTGATTTTACAAAAGCTATCTAGCCCTAACTTTTCGACTGGCAAATTGTAGCTTTTGGGTATAAATTCTGCGGTTTGGGTACGCTCAGCACACGGATCCAAAAGAGCTCGTATATTTCCCCATTCATTGTCCAACTTTAAGGTGATGATGATGGTGGGTATCAAGATTTCAGAGCGGGTGAGGAATACAGTCTGGCTAACAGCATCACTGAGGTTTGCGTTAGAACGAAGTCTTTCGTGAAGGTGTACTTAATAAGGTATGGTGTCGTCCACCGCACTGGCGACATCTATCGATACTTCGACACTTTCGGATCAAATGGCTATGTGCTAAACAATTTTCACAATAGCGGTATTTTTTAACTATTTGCCTCTTTTGAATGACGTTAAGCCTTCGAAATTGACGGCAAGTCCTAAGAGGATGGTCTCTCTTGCATAAACGACAATCTGGCAAACGAGGTGGACGACGACGTGGGCGTCGGTCTTCTTCAAGAGGGGAAAAACTTCTCGAATGACGCCTATTTGATGACATGGTGCTGCAAAAAAAAGGAATATTAGGGTGGTTTTTTATTGATTAGTTAGTATGGGATGAGGGGAGTAGGACAAGTTTGACTATTGGTCTTAAAATAAGGCCAGTAAATGTGCGGATGGAAACAACTCTGACGTTATTATCATCACCTGGGTGTAGTTTCTCAATACGTCCGAGACGCCATTCGTGTGGGGGGAGATTAACTTGTTTCACTACAACAAGATCATTAACTGCAAAATTTCGTTGGGGATATTTCCATTTTATACGCTTTTGCATCTCTTGGAGATATTCATTCTTCCATCGACATGCAAAATGGTGATGAAGCACTTTTAACTTTTGCCATCGGTTAACGTAGCTTAAAGACTGGTTACTGAAGTCGGGTTCAGGGGGTGAAAGTAAGGGAGCGCCAATTAGGAAATGTCTTCGGGGTTATCACTCATGGGACTCAATGGTCTGGAGTTAAGACATGCGTGGAAATCTCACTAGTAGGTTCTAGGTGTATGGCCTTTGTAGAGAAACACACGAGTACCAAGACATAACCTTTGGTGACCTTAAAACCTCGTCCTGCAAAAGTCTTCATATTAAAGGGACCAGCGAAATCTAAACCTGTATTTGTGAAAGGGCGTAACAGCGTGGTTCTTTCGGGCGGAAGTGCCGCCATAATTTGTTGGCTTCGTTTGTGTTTATACAAAACACAAAGTTTGCAGTTAATAACAGTTGTCCTTATAAGATTCTTGAGCTTAGGAACCCAAAACTCTAATCGCATTAGACGCAAAAGTAGGGAGTTTTCTCCATGAATGGAGTACTTATGAAGAAGTTCTAAATATAGTCTTGTGAATCGACCTGCATAGGGTAGAATTTTTGGAAATCTTTCTTCATATGATAAGGTAGGACACTGAGACAACCTTCCGTTAACTCTTAAAAACTCGTTCGGATCAATAAATGGATTTAAAGATAACAGGTGGCTTTTACGCGGCAAAACTAATCCTCGAGAGAGTAACGTATATTCGTCAAAATGGGAGCTTTGACAAAGAGCTATTAAACAGTTCTTTACAAAGTTCATTTCTGATTGATGTAAATCAAATGTGGGACAATTAAAATGTTGTTTCAAAAGTGGGTGAGTAGATTTATAAAAATGGAAAATGTATGATATCACACGTATAGCCCTTGCCAGATCTGAAAATATAGAGAGAATGTCTTCAGCGTTTAATTGAGAAAGATGAGTTTTAACTGGTCGTATTTCTTCATGGGTTTCTGATATATTGGGTTTACAAGGCCAATCAAAACGTGGAC
>NC_060952.1:51730548-51754977 GCF_022045245.1 Lucilia cuprina | reverse complement strand
CAAATCATTGGCAATTTGGGCAGTAATGACAAGTGTTGGTCCATCACCGAAATGGGGCTTAAAAGTGATTTTACAAAAGCTATCTAGCCCTAACTTTTCGACTGGCAAGTTGTAGCGTTTGGGTATAAATTCTGCGATTTGGGTACGCTCAGCACACGGATCCAAAAGAGCTCGTATATTTCCCCATTCATTGTCCAACTTTAAGGTGATGATGACGGTGGGTATCAAGATTTCAGAGCGGGTGAGGAATACAGTCTGGCTAACAGCATCACTGAGGTTTGCGTTAGAACGAAGTCTTTCGTGAAGGTGTAATAAGGTATGGTGTCGTCCACCGCACTGGCGACATCTATCGATACTTCGACACTTTCGAATCAAATGGCTATGTGCTAAACAATTTTCACAATAGCGGTATTTTTTAACTATTTGCCTCTTTTGAGTGACGTTAAGCCTTCGAAATTGACGGCAAGTCCTTAGAGGATGGTCTCTCTTGCATAAACGACAATCTGGCAAACGAGTTGGACGACGACGTGGGCGTCGGTCTTCTTCAAGAGGGGAAAAACTTCTCGAATGACGCCTATTTGATGACATGGTGCTGCAAAAAAAAAAGGAATATTAGGGTGGTTTTTTATTGATTAGTTAGTATGGGATGAGGGGAGTAGGACAAGTTTGACTATTGGTCTTGAAATAAGGCCAGTAGATGTGCGGATGGAAACAACTCTGACGTTATTATCATCGCCTGGGTGTAGTTTCTCAATACGTCCGAGACGCCATTCGTGTGGGGGGAGATTATCTTGTTTCACTACAACAAGATCATTAACTGCAAAATTTCGTTGGGGATATTTCCATTTTATACGCTTTTGCATCTCTTGGAGATATTCATTCTTCCATCGACATGCAAAATGGTGATGAAGCACTTTTAACTTTTGCCATCGGTTAACGTAGCTTAAAGACTGGTTACTGAAGTCGGGTTCAGGGGGTGAAAGTAAGGGAGCGCCAATTAGGAAATGTCCGGGCGTGAGAGCGCAAATGTCTTCGGGGTTATCACTCATGGGACTCAATGGTCTTGAGTTAAGACATGCTTCTATTCTAGCAAGCATAGTGGTAAACTCTTCGAACGTAAAATGTTGGGCATGAGTGATTTTCTTGAGGTGAGCTTTAAAAGACTTAACACCGGCTTCCCAAAGGCCACCCATGTGTGGTGCACCGGCGGGGATAAAATGCCATTCAAGGGTTTGGAAAGTCTGTTGGGAAAGCAGATTTCTTCGAACTGAGGTCAGAAAAGTTGATTTGTCACCTTCGAGTATATGGGATGCTCCTACAAAGGCTGCTCCGTTATCAGAGAAGATTGCCCTTGGGGTACCGCGACGAGAGAAAAAACGAGCGAATGCTGCTAAAAAAGCTTCAGTGGAAATCTCACTAGTAGGTTCTAGGTGTATGGCCTTTGTAGAGAAACACACGAGTACCAAGACATAACCTTTGGTGACCTTAAAACCTCGTCCTGCAAAAGTCTTCATATTAAAGGGACCAGCGAAATCTAAACCTGTATTTGTGAAGGGGCGTAAAAGCGTGGTTCTTTCGGGCGGAAGTGCCGCCATAATTTGTTGGCTTCGTTTGTGTTTATACAAAACACAAAGTTTGCAGTTAAAAATAGTTGTCCTTATTAGATTCTTGAGCTTAGGAACCCAAAACTCTAATCGCATTAGACGCAAAAGTAGGCAGTTTTCTCCATGAATGGAGTACTTGTGAAGAAGTTCTAAATATAGTCTTGTGAATCGACCTGCATAGGGTAGAATTTTTGGAAATCTTTCTTCATATGATAAGGTAGGACACTGAGACAACCTTCCGTTAACTCTTAAAAACTCGTTCGGATCAATAAATGGATTTAAAGATAACAGGTGGCTTTTACGCGGCAAAACTAATCCTCGAGAGAGTAACGTATATTCGTCAAAATGGGAGCTTTGACAAAGAGCTATTAAACGGTTCTTTACAAAGTTCATTTCTGATTGATGTAGATCAAATGTGGGACAATTAAAATGTTGTTTCAAAAGTGGGTGAGTAGATTTATAAAAACGGAAAATGTATGATATCACACGTATAGCCCTTGCCAGATCTGAAAATCTAGAGAGAATGTCTTCAGCGTTTAATTGAGAAAGATGAGTTTTAACTGGTCGTATTTCTTCATGGGTTTCTGATATATTGGGTTTACAAGGCCAATCAAAACGTGGACGACTTAGCCAATGGGGCCCATGCCACCATAGGGAGTTCGAAATCAGATTTTGGGCGGCGAGACCTCGTGATCCTAGATCAGCAGGGTTATCTTTCGAACAAACGTGATGCCATTTGTCATCGCCAACCTTTTCTACAATGGATGAAATTCTGTTAGCGACAAACGTAGTCCAGTGCGAGGGGTGCTTGCCAAGCCATGCTAGGACAATCATGGAGTCGGTCCAGAGATAGAGGTTGCATTTATCAATATGTATTTGAGAAACAAAAGTCTGAGTCATCTTGGCCAATAATTCTGCACCACATAGCTCTATTCTTGGAAGTGTTACAAATTTGATGGGTGCTATTTTAGTTTTGGCAATTAGCAAATTCGTAAAAATGTCGCCATTGGGGGTTGTAGTTCGTAAATAAAGGGTTGCACAATACGCCTTTTCTGATGCGTCACAAAAACCGTGCAACTCAGTAAGGAATGTGGGGTTATAATCGACGAAATGTGGTATTTTGATTTTTTCAATGTGAGGGTAGTCATTTAAGAATAATTGCCACTGTTCAAAAGTATCTTTTTTGATGTTTTCATCCCATTCTGTCTTATCTACCCATATCCTTTGCATGATCATTTTGGCTGTTACAATTTTGGGCGCTAGCCACCCAGCCGGGTCAAAAAGTCGAGCTATTTCCGATAAAACTTGTCTTTTTGTGATGGTTTCTCGGTTAGGGTATCTAGAAGGGTTGAAATAGAAACAATCTTGGTTCGCATTCCAACTTAACCCTAAAGTTTTCGTCGTGGCATTTTCAGATAACTTAAGAAAATCTGAATTTAAGAGGTGTTGAGGTTTAAGGTCTTCCAAAAGGGTTTTTTCGTTGGATATCCATTTCCGTAAGGAGAATCCAGCAGAATTAAGAACTCGGTTAAGATTATCACGAGCATGGAGAGCCTGGGACAAATCGTGTGAGCCTGCCAAGACATCGTCAACATACATATGGTTACGGAGAATGTCTGATACTTCGGGGTATTGTGATTGGCAGAGCTTAGCGATTTCTAACAATGTTCTAATTGCTAAGTAGGGGGCGCAATTGACACCAAATGTGACGGTCTTGAGTTCAAAATCTTGGGGTTCAACATTTGGTGTTTTTCGGAAAAGAATACGTTGATAAGGGGTATGAGAGGGGTGGACGAGAATCTGTCGATACATCTTCTCGATATCGGCATTGAAGACAAAGCGAAATAGACGCCAACGTGAAATAAGGATCGTTAAGTCTTGCTGTAGAATGGGACCTGGGTGTAAAACATCATTTAAACTAGTACCATTGGAGCTTGGACTTGAAGCGTTAAAAACGACGCGAAGTTTGGTGGTGGTACTTTCAGGTTTTATAACTGAGTGGTGCGGTAAATAATACGAAGTGTTAGGGGTGGTAGAAAGAGTTGGATCTATCAGTTCCATATGACCTAGAGTAGCATATTCTTCTATTACATGGTCATAATCATCTTTGAGAGTGGGGTTTTTGAGTAAACTAGTTTCGTTTCTAATGAACTGAGATAGGGCAATGCCTCGAGATAGACCAAGTGATATAGACTCGGGAAAACTAGACTTAAAGGGAAGCGATACTACAAAACGTCCATTGGGGTCCATAAAAGTGGTAGTTTTATATAAATTTTCGCAGAAATTATCTTCTATAGATAGGGTTACTTGGTTGGGCAAATCTTCTAATTTCCAGAAACGGGTTAATTGTTCATTTAATTCAAGGGTACTCAAAAGTGTCGAAATCGAACGCAGGGGTTTTATGGGCTCTGACTCAAGTTTACCCGTCAAAATCCATCCAAATATTGTACGTTGTGCTACAATTGATTGGTCGGAATCATAGCGAATTCCATCGCGAATGATTTTAGGGTAAACATCTCCTCCCAATAAAAGATCTATGTGAGAACCTATGTTGGCAAAGGTATCTGCCAGTTGAATATCTGGAAACTTAGATACTAAAAGACTTGAAATTTCATGGTAAGGTAAATCACCAGTCAATTTGTTGACTACATACGCATCAGTGTGGGTTACAAATTGCTTCTCAATGGGGGAACTAATAGTAAGTGTACATGTACGTGTGGCTGTAGCAGTTAAGGAACCACTTAAACCTGTGATCTGAATTTGCGAGGATTTAGTGGCTAACGAGAGCTTTGTTTGAAGTCTTTTGGAGATAAAAGTAGCTTCAGAAGCTGTATCTATAAGGGCACGAACCGTACATCTGGTGTTTGATATACAAATATCAACGAGGGCTGTTCCAAGTACAACAGAATTCTTTAGGGTGGACTGTAGCTTTGTGGCAAATACCTGTCTGGGGTTAGGTGCACTTAGATGAGAGGATGTCGGGGTTTCTATTTGTGTCGTGGGTGTGTTTGAAATACGTGAATTATCTGAGTTATTAGAAGTGAGATTTGATGTCGAATTTGAGTGGGATGGTTGCTTTTGGACAGGAGTATTCGGAGTATCAGGCCGATGAAGCAGGGAGTTATGTTTGTTTTTACAGTGATTGCAAACACTTTGACTTTGACAACGTTTAATATTGTGAGACATGGCAAAACAATTGAAACAACGTTTCTCTCTTTTGACTACACTAATTCTCTCTTCAACTGTCATTTTAAGAAATGTGGGACATGACCTTAAAGGGTGTGATGATTCACAAAGAACACACTTTCGTGGGGGATTCAAAGATATATTCGTTTGGTAATTGTGAAGCTTACGAGATTCAGATGTATGAGATTTCCTATTAGAGATAGTTTTTCGAGATGATGTTGTGAAGTTATTCATAGATGATCGAATATCTGTTACAGACTCGAGGGTTTGGTACTTCGCAGTAAGAAATGCGTCCATCTGTTTCCATGTGGGAAGTTCTGAGCTGTCACGAAGAGATTGTTCCCACAGATTTAGGGTCAAATCAGGGAGCGAAATGGAGCACACATAAACAAATATTACGTCCCAATTTTCTGTCCGAATATTTAGAAGCGAAAGATTAGTGGCGCAGTCATTTATGGTTCTTTGAATTCTTTTTATATTAGGTCCTGATTCCTTATTGACAGGTGTTAGGTTAAACAATATTTTAAGTTGTGCGTTGATGAGAACTCTTTTATTTTCATACCTGTCAACAAGGTTTTGCTAGGCCATGTGAAAACCATTATTGTTTAAGGGACATGTTTTTAAAATATCGTGGGCCTCTCCCTGGGTCTTTTTTAAAAGATGACAAAGCTTTTCGATATTGGTTAGAAGAGGATTGTTTCCGTAAAGCGCAGAAAACATATCGCGAAAGCTTGGCCAGGAGACGTAGTCCCCATAAAATATCTCCGTGTCACATGGGGGAAGGCTAATATTGGGTATGTAACTAGCGGTAGGGGCTTCAGTTGGTGAAACTGGAGAATCCTTAACAGAGAGTGAATCTAAGATCTCTTTGACCTTAGATAAGGCTTTTACATGAGCGGAGTAGGTCTTATAGAAACGTTCTTTAAGAATCTCCATATTAACCTCTTCTTCCAGGCTACCATAATCAAGTAATATCTTATCATAACTTGATCGAAAAGCTGACCAAAGTGCAAGTATTTCATCCTTATGGATGTCTAAAGAATAAATACTATGACTGGCGGCGGGTAAATCACCTAAAAAAGCTTCAAATTCTACAACCT
This sequence comes from Lucilia cuprina, assembly GCF_022045245.1. Lineage (NCBI taxonomy): Eukaryota > Metazoa > Arthropoda > Insecta > Diptera > Calliphoridae > Lucilia > Lucilia cuprina. The sequence continues at coordinate 51,749,087 of NC_060952.1, read as the reverse complement.
TATCCGAGGCTTTGATATAACTGTCTAGTAGTGACATTATGGCTAAATATGTTATAGAAAATTGAGCTAATTAAAGATAAGTTGATTCGACGAGGGAAGGTGTAAATTTTTCTTGTTGACAAACAAGGAAAACTACAAATGCGAAACGAGAACTTTAAACAAATGAATCCGTACGAGATAAGTTGATTCGACGAGGGAAGGTGTAAATTTTTCTTGTTGACAAACAAGGAAAGCTACAAATGCGAAACGAGAACTTTAAACAAATGAATCCGTACGAGATAACGCCAAATGGGAGAATTTGGATAGGGATATAGGGGTTAGATATAAATTTAAAATTATTAGTATACAACAACGTATAAATTCTATAAAATTCCACAATTACTTTGAAAATGTATAATAATTAAAAATTGGCAGACGTTGTAAACAGTATCAACCTCTTATAAACTCATTAAAATCTTTCTTTAAATTAAATTGTATACAATTCTGTTACATACTGTAGGTTATATTCATGTGTTTTATTACAAGCAAAAAGAAAACAAGAGATATTTTGCTGATTTTATGTGTAGGTATGTACCAGTGTACACTTAATAAGGTAGCCTCGTCCGCACAGCTGATCATCAGCTTTTACAATCTTATCTGTCAAAATTCCTGTTTGTTTACATAGAAAAAAAATCGCAAAAGGTGTAAAAATTTTAAAAAGTGAAGAAAATTATGGTTTTAAAGGAGTTTTCTAGGTCAATCGTGATTAAATGTCTTTGTTGTCCTTCTCTCTTGATAAAAAAAAGAAAATCTTTAACTCCGGCATACGTTCCAAATCAGTTTCAACTATTTTTAACACGACCAATCACTTTTCACAAAAAACACGTTTAATTCGGAAAATTGGTCTTCCCAATAGATATAGTTATGATTTTCAGACATTCCACGTTTAATTAATATAATATTAATAGTTAAAAATTTAAATAATTGCTAAAAACTCATATTTTTATTGTGTTTATTTGTTGCTTTTTCATTCTACACACACAGCTTTTTTTGACAGATGGGATTATTCTACAATAACAAATCGCCTGTTGTTTTTGTATTGTTGTATTTGTTGTAGCGACGAGGCTACCTTATTAAGTGTACACTGGTATGTACATATGTATCAGAGTATGGATGAGATGTGTAAATTAAAAGATTTATCTAATTACACAAATTTGTTAAGAGTGCGAATTTATTTTACGTAAAGAGCTTCGAAGCTAAAGTATGTAAGCAAGTATGTATGTATATCGTTGATGTTAGTTTGTGTATATGTATATCTTAATAAGAGCACAAGTACTTGACTATTAACATTTAATGAGACTCAGATTTGCGGATGAGATTATTAGTAGTTGCAGTATAACAGTGAGATTCGGACTTATTACAAAAATATTATTTTTTTGTATTATGTGGATTTCATCATAACTAATGAAGGGAAATTTTATTTTGTCAAATTTTGTAACGGATTTTGTTGTTTTTGTTTTCACTAAATGGGTTCTTTTTATACGTTGTTGTTGTTATTAATTTATATGGGTTAATATATTAAGACAAGATTTGAATACCTTTTTTGTTGAATACTTATGTTTCTTAAATTGTAGATTTTATTTCATATGTTTTTGTATAAATTTATATTTACTTTAAATATTCTTTACTTTTACACTGGGTTAAACTGGGGGTTTTCACTTAGGTACATACTTGTGATGTGGTTTTATAGTTTAAAAACTATAAAATATATAAACTGTAATCAAATATTTGCGAAACTATATTTCTTGGCGGTTTGTATCCGGTTCGATTGGATCAATTGATGTATACTCAGGGCGCAAAATGTTTGATTTGGTGATGGGAGAGAAAAACTCTGAAGTAAAAACTTTTAGAATTTTTATACAATTCTCACTTTTTATTTTTGGAGTTCAAACGAATAAGTAAACCCCAAAAATAAAAAGTGAGAATTGTATAAAAATTCTAAAAGTTTTTACTTCAGAGTTTTTCTCTCCCATCACCAAATCAAATATTTTGCGCCCTGAGTATACATCAATTGTGGTCCTTCCTTTCTTTTCTCTTATCTCCACCACCAATTTAGGAGAAACAAAAAAAGGACCTTGCGTTAACCATCGTCAAACCAGGTCATTTTTATGACGAATGTTTTTGTTATTGTATCACACATATCTTAATATATTCATATCTGTTTATTACTTCGTTTTTCTTATATTGTATTTTTGTGCATAAAATGCAATCAACATAATTATATTTCTTACATTTTCTTCCCATCACCAATTCAAGATAAAACAAACAAGTAAGAGTGCTATATTCGGCTGTGCCGAATCTTATATACCATAGTGTATTTTAAACATATTAGTTTTATAAATTTTAAATTTTTCCCGTCTACATTATTACTAAACCAAAAGAAAAAGAAAATGAACAACAACACTAAACGAAATAAAAAACAAAATTCACAAGGCATCTAAAACAACAGACATCTATACACACATAACGGAAAACAAAGAAAAACAAAAACAATATAAACAACGCAATAAAATTTTCAGAGGTTGTCTCGGATTTCAACAGTCGGAAAATTATATTATAGAAATTACAAACGGAATGACAAACTTATATATACCCTTCTCACGAAGGTGAAGGGTATAAAAATTACCTAGCGTAAACCGTTATGGAATGTGCGTAAAACGATAAAATAGGAAAATACTGTTACAGGTCATTTATGTATGTATGTGCATACATAAGCATACACTTATTAATGTAACTTATTTACACGTTTTTTTGTTCTCCTGATACAGTCAATACGAATTTACAAAATTAACGTTTAATATCTAAATGAAATTGTTTGTCGTTTTTTCATCCCCATCCTCTAAGTATGTAAATATTTTTTTCTAATTATATTACCTATTACAATCAATACAAATACATACATTTTAATACTCCTCATAAAAATTAAACATTAATTTAATATACATTCAATTCAAAAATTTTCTAATTAAAATTTGGTTATTTCATGCATACATTTTTTCCATAATATACATACATAAAACATACATACACTGAAAATTATCCATGCCTAATATACACGTAAAATGTTGTACATTGTACGAAATGCTTCGTGGTTTCGCACCACGAAATTCTTTCGTAATATATACGAAATTGTACGAAATATTTTAGTAAAATGCAAAATAATTTTATATAATTTTAGAAAAAAAAATTTGTTCATTTTACGATTTTTTTAAAGACAAATATTTTAGTTCTTTTAAAATAATTATTGTAAATTTAGAAAAAGATTGCGAATTAAAAAAATCAATTTTTTTATGTTTTTTAAATTAAAATTAAGTTTAATTTAACTCCCTTAAAATTACGAAAATAAAAAAAAATCGTAACAAAATAATTGTTTTGTAAAATCAAAAATAATTCTTGTATATTACTAAATAATCTTGTTACAAAAAAATCGTTACTTTCGTTAAATATTATATGCCTTAACGAAATTATTTTTGTAAAAGAAAACAAAGTTTCTTAATATATACGAAAAAAGATGATACGACAGGTTTTCGTACTTTCGTAAAATTATAAAAGGGGTTGATTAAACAATATTTCGTATTATACACGAAATTTTCGTATATATTACGAAAAAAGTAGTTACGAAATTTTTTTTCGTAAAGTTAAGCATGGATTATTTTCAGTGTAGATACAAACGTTTTCAATTATTTTCTAAATTAAATTTTGGAATATCTTGCATACATTTCTCACATTTTATAATTTTTCAAGTCCAAAATGAAATGTTAAATTTTTGACCATAAGTCATTTTCTATAGTATATAATATGTAAGTTTGGTAGTAAAAATATTGTAACCTCATAGTCGCGACTATTGTTTTGTTTCGTGTTTTCGTCGGCACATATATGCTCTGCTTGCGTACATTTCATGTTCGTATATTTCTTCTGCATGGCTTCAATATTCTTGACTTCAAAAAATTTGTGTAGCAAAATATTTTAATATTATAGGCAAGCCATATGAAATATATGTTGGTATTATAAATATGTTAGCGAGTTGCTGCGTAGTATATTGTATGTAAAAACATTTTATATTTGTCTGTAAGCTGTAATGTGCAACAGCTTGTATGGGTAAATATTTTTAGCAAAAATACTAAATATATTTTGAACAGAACCATATTTTAAATATGCATATTTTTAAATATGAGGTAAATGCATATTTATTGTAAAGTCAAAAATAAAAATATAAAAGCATTTACTAATATTTAAACTCTGATTCCAACAAAAGTTTTGCAATTGCCACACAGAAAAAAAGTCCCTTCAAACATTTAGAAGACAAAACTGTTGCGCATCACCCCTGACTCCACGTCAGAAACACTTCTGGATGATTGTTAGACGAGAATGAACATTTTACAAAAACAAAATACATTGATTTCGAATTTTCGTCTTCTAGAAATATACTTTTAAGTTACTTCCGGATGATAGTAAGAAGAATGCATCCATTTTACTTAAACAAAAACATTACATAGTTTTTTTTAGCTAAAAGTATACGTTTTAGTGACTTATGAATGATATTTGACAAAAACAAAATACATTGTTTCCGAATTTGTATCTTCTTCTACAGTTTGAAGAGAGTTCACATTAATACATTGATTTCTAGTTTTCGCCGCCTGGAAGTATACTTCTAGGTTACTTCCGGATGATAGTAATAAGAGTACAAAAAAATATATATAAATACTCCAATTTTTTAGTGTAAATGAGAAAAAATAAAAATAAATAATGCAGAAAATTTGCTAATTTCAGTGATGTTTTGTGTTTTGTCCATAGAAAAATAGTGTTATTAATATATTGTGAATCTTAAATAATAAAAAACAATATGACAGTGTTTTGCTAAAAGCCAATTGTTAATAAACAGTTAAGTTTTTATACCATTCACCTTCGTGAGAAGTGTATATATCCGTTTGTAATTGCTATAATATAATTTTCCGACCCTATAAAGTATAGCTAGTGGAGTCGATTATGCCATGTCCGTCTGTCTGTTGAAATCAGTTTTTAAAGGACCCCAGATATCGGCGAGATACGAAACTTTAATAATTTTGTTAGGCATGCTTTCGAGAAGATCGCTATTTAAAATCAACAAAATCGGTGTATAAATAACGGATATATGAGCATAAATCCGAGAGAACCTCTGAAAATTTCATCAAAAAAGACATATTTTTTATGCTTTGTTAAAAAAGCAACAACAACACTGTGAATTTGTATATTTGGATGTAGGTTGGTTTTATTGCGTTGTTTATTTTGTTTTTCTGTGTTTTTCGTTATGTATGTTTAGATTTAATTGCATTGTGTATTGTTTTTTATTTCGTTTAGTGTTGTTTATTTTATTTTTGCTTTTGGTGTAATAATAATGTAGTCGGGAAAAAATTAAAATTTATAAAACTAATATGTTTAAAATACACTATGGTGAAGGGTATATAAGATTCGGCATTTTTAACCTATTTAGATTTATTTCAGTTAAATCTTAACTTTCAATATTTTTTGAACTAAAACAATACATTAAAATATTACTTAAAGTAACGCTTTATATTCAAAATCATACTACATATATACATAAATTATTTTTTGACTTGGGTCACCTGACACGAAATTTCCCATATAAGATATTTAATATTAAAATCAAATAGCATTAATAATAATAAAGCGTTGGATTTAATTATTCTAATTATATAATATAATTATGACCTATTATATGATACAAATATCAAGTTTTTGAAAGTATATTAGAAAAGAACGATCAAAAAATAGCATTGCAGTATTATTGTCAAAAGCAATATTCCATATCGTTAGTAACTGTAAAAAATTTTAAAAATAATCCATAATTTAGAATTTCGGATCTTTATATATGGTTTAATTCCAAGTTAATTAAAAAATCTTCATGAAAGGTAATGATTTTATTAATTCAAAACAATAAATAAATTATTAATAATTTTTTATTATTTTCTTTTTTAAGAAAAGAGTAGCTAATATTGTACCCCCTATTAAAATATTTCTAACCGAATTAAAATATAAAAGTTAAGTTATATATGTCTTATTTTATCGCACGGTTCAATGAAAATGTAAAAAATGGATCTGGCCGTTTAAACTTTGGTTAAAAATAGTCATAACAGGACTCTATTTTAATTGCTTACTAAAGTATAACAAGTAATTTCAATAAATACAAAAGTATGTATATTCAATATTAGTTATAACATAATTTTTTTATTTCGTTGAATGATTAATTCGTTCCAAAATTTAACTCATACAATTTGATGTATTGACCATAAAATTTATGAAGTACAAAAATATTTTAGAGTCCAAGGTTTTACAATTTTTGGAAGTATACCAGTCAACAGTTGGACGATTAATACAGATTTCCTGAAATTTATCTTATTATAAGGTAATATTTCTAAGTTCTTGATACATATGTGCTTATATTATTTTCTTAGATTAGTTGTTAAATCAATTATTTTTTCTACTATTTTAATTTCAATTATTTCAATAAAAACTACAAAATTTCATTTTATTTAGATTTATTTTTATAGATTTTAACTGGGCGACTATGCTAATAGATGAAGAGAAATCTCATCTTCTAGAAGAAGAAAAATTTCGTCTTCTAGAAAAAGAGAAATCTCATCTTATAGAGGAAGAGAATACTCATCTTTTAGAAGAAAAGTATACTCATCTTCTAGTAGATAAGATAGGAACACTTCTAAATGATACTAAGTAGTCACTTCAAGAAGTGACTTCCTAGTTACATCTAGAAGAGTCTTTGACAATACCTTACTTCCAAGAGTCGTCTAGAAGTTTTCTCTGCGGGTCTTCCAAAAGTATCTTCCACGTTACGCTTAGACGTTCCCCAGCTCGGCATCAGTTCCTCCCGACTGCACAGTGGGGCAGAATGGAAATTTTTTGGAAATAAATCTTGCATTTCTAAACGGCTGATCCGATCAGGATAAAATTTGGCTTGAACGTAGCCAAGGAGTATTCGAGTTTAAGTTTTGAAGATGAACCCCGCAGATGCTCCAGCTGTGGCGGCTCAAAGTAGGGTACCTACGACATGTAAAATTTTTAAACTCGTTCCATTTTTTGTTTTTCACCCAAATACAAAGATTTTTATATTTTCTGAAAGCGCTCGACGAGATCTTGACAAAAACATGCTTACTTTTATCTCAGATCAATATCATTTACAGATCCAAAAATATACGTTTTTTAATTTAAAAATTCAAAAAATTTTAGATTTTTGCCGTTTTTTTTACCCAAAATGTGTCTTAACTCTTAGTTCTTTTTTCTTTAAGAACATATAACAATTTTATAGTTTTCTAAAAGGTATCTTTACGCAGAACGCTTTGGCGTAAAAAACTTGTCCTATTTTTGTTCCTATTTTTTCAAAACTTCAACTTTGGCGACATGTTCTAAAATCCCAAAGCTGGGATCAGAAAACTGAAAGCAGTTTTGGAAACCTCAATATGCTTTCTATTCACTCCAAAAGTATTTTCCCAGCCCTGAAAAAAAGTTGACCCTATGGGCAAAAATGTAAAAAATCCCATTTTTGGGATTTTCATTCTTATTTTTGGGAATTGCGGGATGTCCTTTGACCTTTTCAATTTTTTTGCATTTTCTTGTTTGAAATGACAAATTTAACAAGCGTTGAACATTTCATTGAGTTTTGTTCATAAATAAAGATTTTGTCATATATTACATATTTGTTAAATTTCTAAAACTATGATTTATATCAAAATTTTAATAGGGTCGCAGATAGCTACAACAATTTAGTCCATATTTATCCCTTAATATCTTTTTTTAGTTAGATATGGAAATTCTCGACCCTTTACCCTTTGGTGTTGAATAAAATATTTGGACAATTTTTAAAAATTATTTAGTTAATTATTTTATTAAAGACTATAACATTGTATATATAATAAAAAAAATATAATTTTATTATGAGCCACGCACAACAACACCTAAATCACCCCACACAAACCACCTTTCCCGCCCACCGAAATATAAAACACAATTTAATACAATATCATCAGTTAGTAAACCTTTTTTTATTTGAACTGTTTATCTTAAACATAATACAATTAATTCTTACAACCTACTTATATAGTTAATTCCTAACACTACTTATATTCTATAAAATAATCTGTCATATCGGTATACATATCCAGAAGGTAATATAAGTCCTTTAAATCTTCCTCGTTTTGAGATGATAGAGTTTCATAACAAATCCATCTTTTTCGCATAGTTGAAAGAACAGGATCAGAAGATAGAAGTAAACTATTAAAAATATCTTCATTCTGTGATTGCCTGGAGCATTTTCTTGAGCTGAAAAAATGAAAATGCTTAAAATCTCGATTCCTCGCTTCCTGGGCTTCTTCTGTTAACTCTCCAAGTGGAAGAATATTCGATTCAATTATTATTTGACCATGACACAATACTTTGTGTACTGTTGGTGTTAGTTCCCTCCATGGATACAGAGATACAAGTAATTTAGAAATTTCAGATGTATATTCCCCAAATCGATTTCCATTAATTTTATGATTACTATTCAGTGCCATTAAAATAGTGTTAACTCTTCGAAGCAACTCCTTGTCGATTCCAGTTATTTTTGAAGTAGTTTCAAAATCACGAAAAAACCTTCTCGCCGTATTACCGTCATTTGTACTACCGCAACTTGGAAGTGGTTTCTCGATGTTTAATCCCATCTGAACTTTAAATTCTTTTTGGATTCTGCTTTTTTCCGCAGCTCCCAGTTCTTTCAATTCTTCATTATTTTTTGTTAATTTAGTAAGATTCTCTGGCACACTTCTATATTTGAGGTCGTATGCTATGTGTAAAAAGTAATCCGAAATTCCGAAAGACAGGACTTCTTCATTAATACTTCTGCTTTTGTTTATATTTGAGAATTGCGACTTTTTTCATTACATATTGAGCATCTCCAGAAGGAAGAAGTTTCTGTTATAGCATTGCTGACCTTTCCATCAATCATTGTTAAGCTTAACTGATAGAGAATTCCTTTATTTTTGTGCAAATGGCCTCTAGTGCATTTATTTCATCTTTTAAATATTCCACTAAATCTTTTGTTGTTTTCTTTGACTCCTTTATATATTCAAATCCAATGGGTCTACAAAAATTTTTTGAACCCTTTTTCATGCAGAGCTTTCCTTAATATTTGGTACTTATTTCGACTGAGACCCAGTTCCAACATAAGCGGTATTGCTTGCTCTTCAGTAAAATTTGATTGTGATGTTGGAGTTGGTATACTTTCCACAATTTGCTTAAGTCGTTTTGGTGATGCATTGGGAAGAATAGTTGCAATATGTACGGCATCCATATGTTGGTTTTCCTTTTTCAGCATTTCGTTAAATGTATCAGCAATTTCCTCATTTGAGATTGAAAAAAGTTTTTGTGTGACCCTCTTTTTTTTGACCTTGAACATAAGTCTTCGTATGACTTGCAAGGCGCTCCTGCTGATGTGTTGTAAGTTGAGATTTCCGTAATAGTTTCCATCCAACTACAAAATTTTAATCGAAATTTCTTTTGATTTCCATCCACAGACTTACTTTTTACATCAAAAAGTTTTCAATTTTTGATATGCCTGTTTTGTCTACTTTTCTACTACATGTAGTTTTTATATAATTTGAAATGTCTTCAATTCTTTCTGGCCCTTTTGAAGATACACGCCATAAAACGGAACACAAATCTTCGTGCTTTAATGTAATCTTCATTGTAGATTTATTAAATATGGTACTTAAAATCTGAGAAGTTTACTTATATACCAATTCTTGTCATTTCCCATACAAGTATTCCAAAGTAAAAAATTACGAACTGTCTACCTATTAACATTTAGGACTATATTACTATAACCTGTAATTCAGTCATTGATATTTCTTATTAGTGAATGAATCGAAATTATCATTACCTGTATATTTTTACCTACATGATCAGAAACGAAACAGAACGAAATGATCTGTCAAAAAATTTAGGTAAAAAATAGTTATAAATTTCTGAAAATTTAAGCATAATAGGACCTTTCAATTATAAGGATAAGCAAACAAATAGAAAATAGGTAAATATAAGATTTAAACATGTTTTTTCATATTTAATACTAAAATACGAAAAATATGAAATTAAAGGATACAGGTTTAAATGAGCATATTTTTGAATGTAATTGAGATATTGGCTTGAAATTTTTTGTAAAGGGTCGAGAATTTCCATATTTAACTAAAAAAGATATAAAGGGATAAATATGGACTAAATTGTTGTAGCTATCTGCGACCCTATTAAAATTTTGATATAAATCATAGTTTTAGAAATTTAACAAATATGTAATATATGACAAAATCTTTATTTATGAACAAAACTCAATGAAATCTTCAACGCTTGATAAATTTGTCAAAAAAAATGAAAAGGGCAACCCGCAATTCCCAAAAAATAGGAATGAAAATCCCAAAAATGGGATTTTTTACATTTTTGCCCATAGGGTCCACATTTTTTTCAGGGCTGGGAAAATACTTTTGGAGTAAATAGAAAACATATTGAGGTTTCCAAAACTGCTTTCAGTTTTCTGATCCCAGCTTTGGAATTTTAGAACATGTCGCCCAAAGTTGAAGTTTTGATAAAAAATAGGTCATATTCGGAAGGACGCAGTGGCAACATTTTCAAAAAATAGGACAAGTTTTTTACGCCAAAGCGTTCTGCGTAAAGATACCTTTTAGAAAACTATAAAACTGTTATTTGTTCTTAAAGAAAATTTTATTTTATTAATAAAAGAGTTAAGACACATTTTGGGCAAAAAAACGGCAAAAATCTAAAATTTTTTAAATTAAAAAACGTATATTTTTGGATCTGTAAATGATATTGATCTGAAATTTTTTGTATATTATTGGAAATTTTGTTGTCTAACTAACAAGTAGTATGTCCAAGCATGTTTTTTCAAGATCTCGTCGAGCGCTTTCAGAAAATATAAAAATCTTTGTATTTGGGTGAAAAACAAAAAAATGGCACGAGTTTAAAAATTTTACATGTCGTAGGTACCCTACTTTGAGCCGCCACAGCTCCGTCCCTGGAGCATCTGCGGGGTTCATCTTCAAAACTTAAACTCGAATACTCGTTGGCTACGCTCACGCCAAGTTTTATCCCGATCGGATCAGCCGTTTAGAAATGCCAGATTTATTTCCAAAAAATTTCTATTCTGCCCCACTGTGGACTGGTGACAAGAATTTGTATACTCCCGCAACATCGCTGGCGAGCTTTTAGCACATTTGGAAGTTTTACACGGGTAACTTCCGCAATAGAAAATGTTTGTAGGGGTATTTATTGCTAAAATAGGACCTATCACGAAATTCGTAAAATCAAATACTTAAATTCGCAAATTCTTTATTGAAACAATTTCAGGATTTTTCTTATTAAATTAGTATACTATTTACGAAAAATATTAATAAATATTCGCAACATTTCTAAACAATTATTTTACTAAAACAATACCGAAAGTTATTTGTATTTGTGCTGAAAATTTAAGCAAATATTTTATCTGAAACAGATAAATTATTTATTGTATTTTAGCAATAATAAATAATACATATTATAAACTACACCTCTATAGTGGGGAGGGTATTATGCGTTTGTACTGAAGTTTGTAACATCCAAAAATGTTGGTCCTAGACCCACCTTAAAGTATACCAATTGCCTCAGAATCACTTTCTGAATCGATTTAGATATGTCCGTCCGTCTGTCTGTGTTTCCATGTAAACCTTGTGCGCACGCTACAGATCGCCATTTTCAAGATAATTTGATAAAATTTGGCACATACTCATTTTTTGGTTCAAGTACGAATGCTATTAAAAATGGTTGAAAGCGGTCCATTATTTCCTCCGAATCTGGCCTTTAGACTGTTAATTACCTTAAATGTTTTATAATGTCAACAAAAATTAATTTTATAGAACAACTAGCTATACCCAGTGTGCTTCGCTACCCTCATCGTAATGGAATAAAATAAATATCATTATTGTAAATGTATATATATCTGCAATATCAAAAATTCCCCTTTTAGAGAACTCTTTAAGTTTGATTTTATGATTTTAGTCTCAATATTACAGAAAATTAGAAAAAACAGTTGAAGAACGAAAAAGTACCAGACAGTGCCTTTTTATATATTTTCATTAAATCAAAATGACGCATGTTTAATTTTCAACTAGAAACCAAAAAAATCGCATAAAGATTTTTATACAATCAGGAAGCTACACGTCCAATTTAATGTTTTTAGGTTCAATATTATAGAAAATTCGAAAAGTATTAGTAAAAGAACAAAAAAGTACCAGAGTATGCCTTTTCAATTTTCGTTCGATTGGGATACTGCGTGTTTAATTTTATGTTTATATAGTCAATATTTTAGAAAGATCTAAAAATACCAGTACCAGTGAAGTACGAAAAAGTACCAAAGGACCTATTTTATTTAATTTCATGTTCCTAAGTTCAATATTATAGAAAATTCAAAAAGTACCAGAAAATATTCCAGTTTAAATTTTCATTCACTCAAGTCCCTGATTGCTTTTATGGATTCTAAATAACTCCCGGCTCCACATGCTTAATTTCATGTTTCTTGGATCAATATTATAAAAAACACAAAAAGTACCTTTTGAAGAACGAAAAGGTATCAAAAAGTCCCCTTTTATATGTTCTCACTTAATCCAGGCTCTACATACTTAATTTCATGTTTCTAGGTTCAATATTATAAAAAAATTCAAAAAGTACCTTTTGATGAACGAAAAGTCCCCTTTTATAGATTTTCATTTACTCCGGGCTCTACATGCTTAATTTCATGTTTCTAGGTTAAATTTTATAGAACTCAAAAAGTACCTTTTGTAGAACGAAACAGTAGCAAAAAGTCTCCTTTTATAGATTCTCATTTACTCCGGGCTCTACATGCTTAATTTCATGTTTCTAGGTTCAATATTATACAAAAATTTTATAGAATTTAAAAAGTATTTTTTGTAAAACGAAACAGTACCAAAAAGTCTCCTTTTATAGATTCTCATTTACTCCGGGCTCTACATGCTTAATTTCATGTTTCTAGGTTCAATATTATACAAAAATCCAAAAAGTACCATTTGAAGAACCCCTTTTATAGGTTCTCACTTAATCCATCCTCTACATACTTAATTTCATGTTTCTAGGTTCAATATTATAGGAAATTCAGAAAAATACCTTTTGAAGAACGAAAAAGTACCAAAAAGTCCCCTTTTATAGATTCTCATTTACTCCGGGCTCTACATACTTAATTTCATGTTTCTAGGTTTAATATTATACGAAATTCAAAAAGTTCCTTTTGAAGAACGAAAAAGTACCAAAAAGTCCCCTTTTATAGATTCTCATTTACTCCGGGCTCTACATGCTTAATTTCATTTTTCTAGGTTAAATTTTATAGAAAACAGAAAATTCAAAAATGTACTTTTTAAAGAACGGAGAAAAGTACCAAAAAGTCCCCTTTTATAGGTCCTCACTTAATCCGGGCTCTACATGCTTAATTTCACGTTTCTAGGTTCAATATTATACAAAAATCCAAAAAGTACCTTTTGAAGAAAGAAAAGGTTTCAAAAAGTCCCCTTTTATATGTTCTCACTTAATCCAGGCTCTACATACCTAATTTCATGTTTCTAGGTTCAATATTATAAAAAATTCAAAAAGTACCTTTTGATGAACGAAAAGTCCCCTTTTATAGATTCTCATTTACTCCGGGCTCTACATGCTTAGTTTCATGTTTCTAGGTTAAATTTTATAGAAAACTCAAAAAGTATATTTTGTAGAACGAAACAGTACCAAAAAGTCTCCTTTTATAGATTCTCATTTACTCTGGGCTCTACATGCTTAATTTCATGTTTCTAGGTTCAATATTATACAAAAATCCAAAAAGTACCTTTTGAAGAACGAAAAAGTACCAAAAGTCCCCTTTTATAGGTTCTCACTTAATCCATCCTCTACATACTTAATTTCATGTTTCTAGGTTCAATATTATAGGAAATTCAAAAAGTACCTTTTGAAGAACGAAAAAGTACCAAAAAGTCCCCTTTTATAGATTCTCATTTACTCCGGGCTCTACATGCTTAATTTCATTAACGAAATAAAAATTTTATTCCAAAATGTTGCAACATCGTAGTGGGAGCCCGTTATTACGTATTTATATGTATAAGTTAATAAACCAAAATCAATGTTTTATGAAAAAAGTACCAAAAATAGGTACAATTTTCACCCCTTAAACATCCGAATAACCAAAAAGTACTAAATTTATATTTTTATTTTTTCGTCAAGTTATGAAGGAGTCAAAAATATTGTTTGAATGTTCACTGGTTTAAAAGATACATGGGGTGCAAAAAAAGTACCAAAATACAGTTTTTACCCGTTTATTCCCTAAAGGGGCCGAAATTGAAAAAAGTACCAGACACCTGTCCCCTTATTTTTTAAATGAACGACGATAAGCTTTAAACTATTTTTGTATCTTTTCTAGTTTAGGAGATATGAGGTTACCGATTTTACCCGTTTTTGCCCTTTTTTACCCCCTAAACATTCGAATTTCCAAAAATCCCGTCTTAGTGGATCTATTTAGCTTTAACTGTTTAGGCTGTGCGATGATGAATCAGTCAATCAGTCAGTCAGTCAGTAACGTTAGAATTTTATATATATATAGATTGTATTACATTTAATCAGTTCTGTACTGTAATATAAGACTCTTAAGTCTTGTGTGTGGAACAACAAATAAATAAATAAAATAAAATAAATAAAATAAAAAATAAATAAATAAATCTTTTATGGGACAGACCGCACCCATTTATGAACCGATCGTGAAAAAATCTTGAAATAATATTTTTGCATACAAAACTAATATTTGTGCCAAATTTTGTATCAATAGCTTAATTTAGTAATAAGTAATGTGCGTTTAAGAGATTTTTGTAAAAGGATTTTGTATGGGAACTATATCCAATTATGTGTATAAAGATACAATTTCAAAATTCTGTATATCATATATCATTATTTGGTAATGAATATAGTGAATTTAAGTGATTTTCTGGAGAGGACCTAGTATGAGAGCTATGACCAATTATAGACTGATCGTAAAACAATTGTATAGTGTAATTTATGTATGTATATAAAATCAGTTTTTTGCTAAATGTATGGATATCAATATTTTTTAATGAGTTTTGAACGTTTAAGTGATTTTCGGGAGAGAACCTTGTATGGGAGCTATGACCAAGTAATGTCCGATCGTGAAAACATTTTGAAATAACATCTATGTGTACAAAAATAGTATTTATGCCAAATATTTAATGGGTATCACTCTTTGGTAATGAGTTATGTGCCTTTAATTGTTTTTCTGGAAGAGACTTTGTGTGGGAGCTATGACCAGTTATGAACCGATCGGCAAAAAAATTTTACAATATTATTTCTCTGTATATGAGCAACACTTGTGCCAAACTTTATATGGATATCTTAATTTGGTAATGAGTAATGGCGTTTAAGTGATTTTCGGCAGGGGACCTTGTATAAAAGCTACGACAAAATTCATGGTAATATTACTGTATATAAGAGCCCCCCGGGGGCATGTTACCTTGGCGAGACCTCCGCCTTGGTGTTATTGCAATCCGGTGTATAAAGAGGTGCCCAATACCTCCAGTCTGACCGGGACTGAAAAATTGGTTGTTTCAGTCTACTGTTTGGCTTAGTCCTTGCATAGATTGGCAGAGGTCAGACCAGAGCACCGCATAATCTGGTACTACGGGTGGCCAGTTGCCCGCAGGACTATGTCCTGGCTGGTCAGTTGGTTGAGGTTCCTTCGGGATCCACGTAGTGGCTGTGGTTTAAACCCAAATTCGCGGGAAGAGTTCGATGCTGTTCGAAAAGTTCGATGCTGTTGTCGAAAATCAACAGATACCCCACAGAGGAGTGACTGTGGGACTAAGCGTTGGAAATTTTCCTTCCTTGTCCAGATATGTTCAGAGTTTACTCTATTCATATCAGACTTGCCACAGCGTGTCACTGTGAGTAAGAACAATGTCTACGGCTTATTGATGGATCGTGCTTCGGTCGGTTACGTCTCTAGGTTGTTGTAGTGTGGTTGTCTTTCAATGTGACTACTTTGGCAAGAGATTAGATAGCTCGAGTACTCCAGCAAAGTACTTGCGCATGGACCGGTCATAGAAAATGTGCAAAAATTGCCACCTGAGTTTTCATTGAATACAAAGGGGCGATGGTTGACCGTTCTCAAGTCTAAACTGTGGATGAAAAAGACCACCGTGGGATAAGGCCGACACGGCAGGTGCTCACGTTAAAACTCTCGACAGTCTGTATATAAGAGCAATACTTGTACCAAATTTTATATGGATATCTTAATTAAGTAATGAAATATGTGCATATGTGACCTA
Source organism: Lucilia cuprina (assembly GCF_022045245.1). NCBI lineage: Eukaryota > Metazoa > Arthropoda > Insecta > Diptera > Calliphoridae > Lucilia > Lucilia cuprina. The sequence continues at coordinate 51,732,627 of NC_060952.1, read as the reverse complement.
TGTTTGTATGCATATGAGCATTACTTATACCAATTTTTATATCGATATCTTAATTTAGTAAGTTTAAGTTATTTTCGGAAGGGGTGCTTGTATGGGAGCTATGACCAATTATGGACCGATTTTATTAACTAGACTGTAAGATCAATTATGTTTAAAATACACTATGGTGAAGGGTATATAAGATTCGGCACAGCCGAATATAGCACTCTTACTTGTTTTTAAATGTTAATGTCTTTTTACATCAAATTTATGTATAAAATATTTTTTTAAATTAATTCTTTTCTTTAAATAATGATAAACTTTTAAAATTAACATTTGTAAACAAATTAGTTATAAAACCCTATTGCATTTCTTTGTATAATTTTAATTATATAGAATTATTTCTTTATTATTGAAATATATATCATTTTAAGCATAAAAAATACCATAATTTAATGTCAAAAACTGCGTTTTTTAATTAAAAATAGAATAAAAAAACAATAAAATTTATTTGGTTAATAAATTTTATTGATAATATGAGCTTTATTAAACAAAAAATTTTTGAATTTGTTTGTAATAGTAACAAAATTATTTGTTACCGTAACAATCAATTAATTATATAATTATTGTTATTTAGACAATATATTTAATTCAAATATGCGTGAAATTTAACAAAATATTTTATTACTATAATAACCAATTTTATTAAAAATATTTTTCAGATTTAACAATTTGTTTGTTCAAAAAATCATTCAAAACATTATTATATTCAACAATCGCATTTATTAAAAATATATTTTGTTTTTAATAATTTTATCAGTTAATAAAGCAAAAATATTAATTGAAAAAAATAAGTTCATTTTTTATAAAAAATACAAAGTTCCGTGGTTATATTCACAAAAATTGTTGTTTGCTCAAAAACAAATTGTATATGCAAAATTGTATTTACAATTCACTTTTTTCTGTGAATGTACTAAAATGAATTGATATAATTCTTATTTCGTTTATAACATTTTGAGCGGGTTTTTGAGTTGGCAATCAAATGCCAATTAATAATTAAATAAGTTAATTTAAAAATAAATTTAATCTGATGTTTATCCCTTTTGCTGTTTTTGAGTACAAGGTTAAGCTTCGCAGTCACAGAAAAAAATAAAAATGAATTTCAATTATGAAATTGCTCATATTAATTAAAAAAGTTTTGATTTTTCTCTAATCATCAAAATGATACTATTGATTAACTGAAAATTAAAAATGTTAATTGGAAAAAACGTGGCAAAAATTTCAATTAAAACATTATTATTGTAATTAATTCGTTTAATTAGATCTGGTGGCATATTTCAAAAACGTCTTTAATGAATTCGATTAAATTCCTAATTATTGTAATTTTAAATATCGACTAATAAATAATTATTCCAATTGAAGATTTATTCAAATTGTTTTTATTGAATATACATAAATTATTATACATAATTAAAATTCATAAAGTATGTATTTATGTTTGTTTGTATGTATGTATGTATGTATGTATGTATGTATGTATGTATGTATGTATGTATGTATGTATGTATGTAAGTATGTATGTATGTATGTATGTATGTATGTATGTATGTATATATGTATGTATGTATGCAATCGCCACGATATTTTCAGATATACTTCATAACTTATAAAAACTCCTAGCATCCGCCGGGGTCATGCGCCAAGAAATAATGATCTAAAAAGAGACAACAAAAGAAAACTTAGAAATACGTTTGAGAAATCTTGATCAAAGCTTACCTTGTGTTAAGTCCACTGCTTTTTTTAAATGTATCAGGGATATAATGCGTCTAAATATAGCATCCCATCCCACAAAATACCTAAAAGAATATTTTTTCTGAAGGGGAGTTTGTATGGGGCTAGGGACAAATGAGGCCCGATCACTATAAAAATTAGTATTGTCATTTATCTATATATACAAAATTCTAACGTTACTGACTGACTGACTGATTGACAGATTCATCATCGCACAGCCTAAACGGTTAAAGCTAAATAGCTGAAATTTGGACAGGGGGTTGGTCTCCCACCAAATAGATCCACTAAGACGGGATTTTTGGAAATTCG
>NC_060952.1:51728632-51730448 GCF_022045245.1 Lucilia cuprina | reverse complement strand
AACTGATTTTGCTATTTATGCGACTTCATAGTGAATAATTGTTTATGTATTACAGGATTTTAGAGACTTGAGGTTTGAGTCATCTAACCGTTTTACCACTAAACAATTTTTTCACAAACGTATACAAATAAAATCAAAATTCGTTTTACACTATTGCAAATTTTTGTAATATATTTATCTGCACCTTTTATATGATGAGATTATGTTAAGTTGCACTTTGCTATTTCACATCTCTTATATATAAGTGATTTTAAGGATAAAAGTTTTACTATATGTAGGTTTGTTAACAGATTATGATGGTAATCTATTACAAATTATTCCATAACCCGGATTGTTTCCTTGTATTGACTATATATCGCATTTATTTTTTTCAACCTAAATAATTTCGACCATGGAAAAAAGAATATTATACATTATAATTTTTTTATTATTAATAAAGCACCTATGTTTCAAATTAATTAAAATCAGAATACTGGATTTCTACTTTTTGATTGATTTAGAATTTCAAATGTTATATAGGTAAATAGTTTTTTTATTATAGTTTCTTTTTACTCAAATTTGTGCATTATTTTTTGATAATGTCCTTAGAAAGAACACCTCCTCCTGCATCAAGTATGCCCCATCCCCAATAATATCTTTAGCTTCAGGGCCTTCTCAAGCTCCTATAATAGCTCCAGCTTCAAATGACCTTTGCAGCATTTGCAATGAACGCCTTGACGGTAAAATAGAGTGTCTAATTATTGGAAGTTGTAGTCACGTCTTTCATCGTCCGTGTATAGAAAATTATCTCTCAAACGACAGTGAATGTCCAGTATGTAGATTTCCTTGCCAACTTTCTGACTTAAAACAAATTTCCTTTCCGGGAAAGCCGTTAAAATCAACATTACGACGTGATGGGTATACTAAAAAATACCACACGCGAAGTTTCTCAAGAAATCTTTTTAATGAACCCGTGACACCTTTAATAAACACAAGTGATAGTACAAACCCAGATACTCTGCCAAACCCGTCTAGAAATAATCAGCTTCCGACACAAAACCCAATAGAAAATGCTTCTGCAAATACTGAACAAAATATAGTGACAAACCCTTCTCAAAATATTTCAATCAATTATGGTGAAATAAACAAAATGATTGAGAACAATATTACTAAAATTTTACAAAATCTAAATATAATCCCAGATATATCTTTGGGAAATAATCCACAGAACATGGCTCAAAATAAGCAAACTTTCGCAAATAGTTTAAATGTAAGGAATACTTCTCAAACACCTCGAACTTATGAAAATCCCTTGGCCAACTCGCATTTCTCTCCTTCTTCAAATATGTCAAGCTATCAAAACGACAAAATAAATTCTATCATCCAGAACTGGGGGCTTAAATTTGATGGCACATCAACTGGTCTAACAGTTGAGGAGTTTCTATACCGATTGAAATCTTTAACTATAGATAATTTGCAAGGTGATTTTAATATCATCTGTAAAAATCTCCACATTTTGCTCACTGGTAAAGCCAGAGAATGGTTTTGGCGATACCACAAGCAAGTTGATGTTATTAACTGGAACGATTTTAACGAGGCTATAAGATTTCAATATAAAGATTTCAAATCGACGTTTGACATTCGCGAAGAAATCAGAAATCGAAAACAAAAGTCAGGAGAGAGTTTTGACGTGTTTTACGAGGCTCTCTCTGCCAAAATGGATAGGCTTCCAACCCCTCTCTCAGAAATGGAGTTAATAGAAATAATAACTCGAAACCTAAGGCCTGAAATACGGCATGAGTTATTATATATTCCAATTCACTCAATCCCACATCTC
>NC_060952.1:51723878-51728532 GCF_022045245.1 Lucilia cuprina | reverse complement strand
GTTATTTAGCTCTAATTTAAGATTTCTACTTAAAAAAGTTTTCTTTGATGTAGATTTTCTGTGCAAAAATGACTGATTTTAAGTTTTTCAAACAATATCATATTACATAAAATGGCGCCCAACGTGGGGCCGAATATGGTCCAATTCTTTTGGTCATTTTCGGTTCTGTTTTTTTTTTTTTGTATATTTTAATTTTTAGATTTCATTACCGCCTTAGTGCAAAACTGATTTTGTTATTTATGCGACTTCATAGTGAATAATTATTTATGTACTACAGGATTTTACCACTAAACAATCCTTTCACAAACGTAGACAAATAAAATCAAAATTCGTTTTACACTATTGCAAATTTTTGTAATACATTTGTTATTATAATTTGTTAACTGAGTTATCTGCACCTTTTATATGATGAGATTATGTTAAGTTGCACTTTGCTATTTCACATCTCTTATATAAGTGATTTTAAGGATAAAAGTTTTACTATATGTAGGTTTGTTAACAGGTTATGATGGTAATCTATTACAAATTATTCCATAACCCAGATTGTTTTCTTGTACTGACTATATATCGCATTTATTTTTTTCAACCTAAATAATTTCGACCATGGAAAAAAGAATATTATACATTATAATTTTTTTTATTATTAATTTAAACTATTTGTAAGAATAAAGCACCTACGTTTAAAATTAATGAAAATCAGAATACTGGATTTCTACTTTTTGATTGATTTAGAATTTCAAGTGTTATATAGGTAAATAGTTTTTTATTATAGTTTCTTTTTACTCAAATTTGTGCATTGTTTTTCGACAATATCCTTAGAAAGAACACCTCCTCCTGCATCAAGTATGCCCCAAAATCCATCCCCAATAATATCTTTAGCTTCAGGGCCTTCTGAAGCTCCTATAATAGCTCCAGCTTCAAATGACCTTTGCAGCATTTGCAATGAACGCCTTGACGGTAAAATAGTGTGTCTAATTATTGTAAGTTGTAGTCACGTCTTTCATCGTCCGTGTATAGAAAATTATCTCTCAAACGACAGTGAATGTCCAGTATGTAGATTTCCTTGTCAACTTTCTGACTTAAAACAAATTTATTTTCGGGAAAGCCGTTAAAATCAACATTGCGACGTGGTGGGTCTACTAGACAATACCACACGCGAAGTTTCTCAAGAAATCTTTTTAATGAACCCGTGACACCTTTAATAAACACAAATGATAGTACAGACCCAGCTACTCTGCCAAACCCGTCTAGAAATAATCAGCTTTCGACACAAAACCCAATAGAAAATGCTTCTGTAAATACTGAACAAAATATAGTGACAAACTCTTCTCAAAATATTTCAATCAATTATGGTGAAATAAACAAAATGATTGAGAACAATATTACTAAAAATTTACAAAATCTTAATATAATCCCAAATATGTCCTTGGGAAATCATCCACAGAACATGGCTCAAAATAGGCAAACTTTCGCAAATAGTTCAAATGTAAGAAGTACTTCTCAAACACCTCGAACTTATGAAAATCCCTTGGCCAACTCGCATTTCTCTCCTTCTTCAAATATGTCAAGCTATCAAAACGACAAAATAACTTCTATCATCCAGAACTGAGGGCTTAAATTTGATGGCACATCAACTGGTCTAACAGTTGTGGAGTTTCTATACAGATTGAAATCTTTAACTAGAGACATTTTCCAAGGTGATTTTAATATCATCTGTAAAAATCTCCACATATTGCTCACTGGTAAAGCCAGAGATTTCAAATCGACGTTTGACATTCGCGAAGAAATTAGAAATCGAAAACAAAAGTCAGGAGAGAGTTTTGACGTATTTTACTAAGCTCTCTATGCCATAATGGATAGGCTTCAAACCCCTCTCTCAGAAATGGAGAAATAATAACTCGAAACCTAACGCCTGAAATACGGCATGAGTTATTATATATTCCAATTCACTTAATCCCGCATCTCAGAAAACTTGTTCAGATGCGAGAAAGCTTCCTAAATGATAAGAATGTCCGAAGAAATTTTTCTGCCAGATCTTCTAGCCAATTTCCACCCAGACGTCATATCGCTGAACTTTACTATGCTCAGGAACAAAAAATTCCTGTAAAGATAGTAGAAGAACCGTCAAATGATGATGTCCAAAAGGATGAAAATATACCTCGTTGCTGGAATTGCGACCAGCTTGGTCATTACTACCAGGATTGCCTTGAGGACCGCACCATTTTTTGCTACGGCTGCGGTGCCAAGAAAGCATCAATAAACTTCAGAAGCAATGCTTTAAAGGAGCAATAAACAACCCAAATATTATTTCTAATGAAAAACTTGATGTAGCCTCGGATTCCGATGGGTTAGATAAGTTAGTTTTTGATAAATTTTCAGAAAATTCTTTGAATTCTAATATGAAGTGTAATTCTGATTGTTCAAAATATACTATATTGAAACGAGATTTAGCGATATCAAATGAAAAAATGGATATTTCCAAAATTATTTACCCTAAAACACCATGGCATAAGAAATGGGAGTTCTACATTTCTAAAAGAAATGAAATTTTTAGTGATTCTTCGGTTTTTCAGTAAATTGCAAACGTCTTCCCAAACGCTCTACAATTAGGCTTAGGAAATACTATAAACATAGGAAATCTGGTTCTAAACTTTTAATATCTGCAATAGTCAACAACTGTACTGATGGTCGATACTATGCAAAAGTATCTTTTTTAAATTACATTGAGTATGGTCTAATAGATACTGGGGCAAGTATAAGCTGCATTGGTGGAAACTTTGAGTTAGAAAATTTTTCAAAATCTCCTTTTCATCATACCAACAATATCTCACAGAATACTACTTGGTATAGATTTTTGTAAGATATTTAATCTTTTGCCTAACATAACAAAAGCAAATCTTACTCTAAATGTCAGCAAAAGCCACTTTTGCGTGACTAGGGTTAAATACCTAGGTTACGTAATAGGGGAAGGGGGAATTACGACTGACCCAGAGAAGGTTACCGCAATTGTGACTTGGCCTGTACCCTCCAATCTAAGACAAGTTAGAGTATTCCTGGGAATCGCGGAGTGGCACAGGAGGTTTATTGAAAACTTTTCAACAATAGTATTTCCCATTACTGAAACACTTTCTTCGAAAAGAAAGTTTATATGGATCCCAAAGGTCCAAAGTTCTTTTGAAAAAATTAAATCCCTTTTGACATCGGCTCCCATACTTATAAACACAGATTTCAGTAGGAAAATTTTTGTTCGTTGCGACGCCAGTGATTATGGTATAGGCGCCGTTTTGATCCAGTTAGATGAAGAGGGTCTAGAGAGGCCAAACGCCTTTATGAGCAAGAAACTCAATTCCGCACAACGTAATTACAGTGTTACGGAACGCGAATGTCTTGCAGCTTTAGATGCCATCCAACGGTTTAGGTGTTACCTGGAATTACAGAAATTTGAAGTGATCACCGATCATGCTAGTCTTTTCTGGCTGATGAGACAACCAAATTTAAGCGGCAGACTAGCGAGATGGGCTCTAGGATTCCCAGTGATGAGATTTCATCTCTTGAAATAGATCTTCCCAAAATAGACCTCTCCTCACCTTGTTTTCAGGACGAAGACTACATAAACTTGCGTAGAAAAATCAGTGAGAATCAGGAGAATTATGCTGATATCAAAATCGTAGATGAGTTTGTATATATTAGAACGCAACATTATGACGGAGTAGAAGAGAACGAGGGAAAATCGTGAAAACTGTGGATTCCCCTTAATATGAGAATGGAATTGATTTCTAACCATCACAGCCCTACAACCACATCTCATGGAGGGATGTGTAAAACTTTAGAATTGTTAAAAAGATTTTTATTCTGGCCCGGTGTGTCAAAAGAAGTACGCGATTTCGTAAGAGAATGCGCGGTGTGTAAAGCCACTAAAGCGCCAAACTTCATAATGAAGCCGGAAATGGGTAGGCAGATAATATCTGAACGTCCTTTCAAAGGCTTTATGTGGATTTATTAGGCCCATACCCACGAAGTAAGTCTGGCCATATCGGCTTACTAATTGTATTAGATCATCTGTCAAAATTCCAGTGGCTACACCCTTTGCGAAAATTTACATCATCGGCTATAAAAGACTTCTTAGAAAAACAGATTTTCCACACTTATGGTGTACCAGAGTCCATTGTTAGCGATAATGGCTCGCAATTTAAGGCCTTTTTCACGTCATTGGGTATTACCCACATATATACAGCATTTTACTCTCCGCAATCTAATGCATCAGAGCGAGTAAATCGTTCGTTGATTGCCGGAATTCGAGCCTATCTCAAAGGTGACCATACCAGATGGAACGAAAACATTAGTGCCATTAGCTGTGCCTTAAGGAACTCCATTCATAGTTCTATCGAAGTTTCTCCCTATCACGCCCTTTATGGGTACGACATGATAACTCATGGATCAAGCTATACACTATTGCGAAAACTTAAACTTTTGGATGAGCCCTCGTACAAGCTCACTAGGGACGATAGCCTCCAAATAATCAGGCGTAATTTGCAAAAACATATTAAGAAAGCTTATGAGCATAACAGGGATTACTATAATTTGAGAACTAGACCACAATCGTATAAAATAGGTCAGGAAGTTTGGAGAAGGAATTTCGTGCAAAGTAACGTTG
>NC_060952.1:51722742-51723778 GCF_022045245.1 Lucilia cuprina | reverse complement strand
CAAAACTAATGATAAGGGAAACCCTAAATTTGTAATTAACTAAAATACTATAAATTATATAGCTTATATTTTTGTACTCTATTATTTATTATTTTACGTATATGCAAGAATTTTTCCATTGATAAACTCTATCATTTAGTCGATTATCATTCATAAATAAGATCCAGAGGCCTCTGCGACAGCGATGTAAAATTGGTGAGTTGAAATAATACATATTAGTTTACTCTTAATTCTTGCTAATACAAAATTTCATAAGCAAAGCAATAAGTAAAAAGAACACTAACTAAAAGAAACAATTTGTAAGAGAACATAGATTATTTTATATTTTTAAACTTTTGTTTTAATAATGATGTTCTTGTTGCTTATTGCTTCATTATCTTTTTTTAAGAAGTTTAATTTATTTATACACTATGATTAAATTGAATAGGGTTTGATAAACTATATTTGAAAACTTAATTTTATATTTACTAATAATAATATTTCTTTTTATAAAACTAGTTCTAATATTAAAATCTAAACTTATAACTAAAACTTATAAGTAAACTATTTTAAGATAATATTGCAGTATTTATTAATATTAATTTTATGGGGTGAATAAATATTGAATATATTCATTATGAATTGCTAATTTCCTAAATCTTTTCTTCCATGCTATGTAATATTAGATTGATCACTTCTGTGGGATCTTTTAAAACTAATAATGTGCCAGCAAGATAATGGAATGGGCGGGTCAAGAGGCACCGATTCCTCATAATACCTGGAATCTGATAAGCGATATAGTCAATATGTTTGTTGTAATTTTCATCTCATGTATAACCATAATGGGACTAGATTTGTTTATGGTTATTAAGACCTTTTGATTTTTTTTATAGGGAGTCTATAATAAATATTTTTTTATGTAAAACTGGACTAAAAATAGAGAGACAAGAACCTCCCCGAAACCGATTGAAGCTAGTTCAAAATGGCTCCCGTCGTCTTTCTGTTATTTAGCTCTAATTTAAGATTTCTACTTAAAAAAGTTTTCTTTGATGTAGAT
>NC_060952.1:51721285-51722642 GCF_022045245.1 Lucilia cuprina | reverse complement strand
ATGATTAATTTATAACCAGTGTTGGTAAGCAATTAAAAGTAGTTGTCTTAATAACCATAAACAAATCTTGCCCCATTATGGTTATACATGAGATGAAAATTACAACAAACATATTAACTATATCGCTTATCAGATTCCAGGCATTATGAGGAATCGGTGCCTCTTGACCCGCCTATTCCATTATCTTGCTGGCACATTATTAGTTTTACAAGATCCCACAGAAGTGATCAACCTAATATTTCATACCATGATAGAAAAGACTTAGGAAATTAGCAATTCATTATGAATATATTCAATATTTATTCACCCCATAAAATTAATATTAACAAATAGTGCAATATTACCTTAAAATACTTTATATGTTTTAGTTATAAGTTTAGATTTTAATATTAGAACTAGTTTTATAAAAAGAAATATTATTATTAGTAAATATAAAATTAAGTTTTCAAATATAGTTTATCAAACCCTATTCAATTTAATCATAGTGTATAAATAAATTAAACTTCTTAAAAAAAAGATAATGAAGCAATAAGCAACAAGAACATCATTATTAAAACAAAAGTTTAAAAATATAAAATAAACTATGTTCTCTTACAAATTGTTTCTTTTAGTTAGTGTTCTTTTTACTTATTGCTTTGCTTATGAAATTTTGTATTAGCAAGAATTAAAAGTAAACTAATACGTATTATTTCCACTCACCAATTTTACTTCGCTGTCGCAGGGGCCTCTGGATCTTATTTATGAATGATGATCGACTAAATGATAAAGTTTATCAATGGAAAAATTCTTGCATATACGTAAAATAATAAATAATAGAGTACAAAAAATATAAGCTATATAATTTATAGTATTTTAGTTAATTACAAATTTAGGGTTTCTCTTATCATTGAGAATTATCAGAAACTTATAATTTTACAATTATTTTTGTTTTTATATATGTAAATTCTAAATTTCTTCATGTAACTTTATGTGAATAGAATAGTATATTTATAATTTTAAGCTTTGAACTTTGCAACAACAAATAGTTTGGATTAGGTTATAGTATAACTTGTTTCAGAATTTTAAATATTAACAAATTTGGGTTTTAAATTTCTAACAAATATTATCAATATAATATATATCGTTCTATCAAAAGTATAGATATTATGTAATCGGGTTACTTGAATGTTAATGCTCGAAACAATATGATCTCGTTTAGTACATAAGTGGTTGATCTGTGATGGTTGTGATCTCTTCTTTTAGAAAGTTTTTAAACATGGATGGAATGTAGTATAATAAGTTTGTAGCAAAAATATAAAACTGGTGAAATTTTTAACAATATATGCAAGAATTACTTAATGGTGGCTATATATATATA
>NC_060952.1:51710172-51721185 GCF_022045245.1 Lucilia cuprina | reverse complement strand
TGGCGCTTACAGCGCTTAATATATTTACCGACAGCCAGAAGAAGACTGTATTGGATTGTAAGAAAGCTTTTACTGAATACTCTCCCAGAGGTAAGGTACACATCGAGGAAGTTAACTTGACAAACGCAAAACCATTCGACGTAATAAAAACTGAATATGTTATTATGTGCGAATATATTTTAAAACTCCTTGTGCTTCGCTTCATATTTGAAACTCCATAAATTTCTCAATGGACAAGATTCTTTAATAACTTTTTTATAATGGACAAGGATATCTTCCTTGTCCATTCCTATAGAGTGAGTTTTTTTTAAGGTTTTGGTATTCTCGATTAACTACTTCTATTTTTCGTATTTGTAAATATCTCAAAATGGCTCAATAATGACTTAAAAAAAGATTAAAAAATGAGTCGTAATTGATCAGAAGTGGGGCTCATAAATGACTCATTTAGAAGAGTCGCGGGTAGGTACCATTTCTCCCGACGAATGTTTAATTTATGATTAGAAAATGAGCACATATATGATCATTTTAATTGTGCAGAATAGTCATAAATGACTCGAATGTGATAAAAAATTTCAAAAAATGCTAGCTGGGTAGCTAGCTTCCTTGAGTGATCTCAAATGAATAAAAACAAAGAATTTGCTGGAAATTTATTTTATGCAAACATTTGAATATAAATACCCAAACGAAAAACGAGTATTGAGGATATTATGCTTTACACCGTGTACTTTAAGTATTGCTGTGCGAAAATTCACAAACACGTGTAAATAAAAATATATATAACAAGAAAAGACAAAATAACGAGCATGTTCATTGGTAGGAAAGTTAACTAGTGATGTATTTTTATTAAACATGTGATAAATAGTATGTAAATTCTAAGAATTTGAAATTTATTACAGTCGTAGGTAGGTAATATGCTTCCAAATAATTTTATGCACTTAAATAGAAAGGCATATCTTGGACATTTTTTAATAAATTTTTTTGCAGTTTTTTATCATTTAAATTTGTTACAAAACCACATATTAAAGAACTTTTCAACAGTATACGTTTGGCAAATCTATATAGTGAGCAATATAATGTTTTGTGTAACTTTGCTAGTAAATTTATAATCAAATTGCACGCATTCAACAATATATCTAGATCATATATAAATAAAATTAAAGAAAGTATTAAAAATAACATAATTTCACCAATTTTGGAAAAAATTGTGGAATTCCTTGAAAAAATGATACGCCAAATATTATTGAGGGATCATTTGTAGATCCCTCAGTAGTAACGAATGTTTCATAACGTTAGTAGATACTTTGAAAAAAAATGGAAGAAATAGAAACCAAAACTGGAATGAAAACTCTCCATTTTATTCTGGGATTAATTTTATGGGATAATCTTGGTTAAAATACAATGCTCAACTTTTCAAAATCTTTTTCTGCAAATTATTATTGCAGGTTTTGCGAAATGAAAAAAAGCGTTACACAAACATCATGCGTGGAGGACATAAATTTAATTAGAAACAGAATACACTATAGAACCAAAATTAGCAATCATTCGTTTTCAAAAACTGGTATAGTATCAGAAAGTATTTTAATACAATACCTTCCTTTCACGTATCAGAAAATTTTTGTGTTGATCTGATGCACGATTTTTATGAAGGAATTTGTCACTATATACTCTCAGAGGCCATGTTATATTTTATTAAAACAATGGGCTATTTTAATTTAGATTCTCTTAATAATCGGTTGCTAACATTTTCATATATAAATCATGATAGGGTAGAGAAAAAATAAATTTTCGATAAAAGAGTTTGAAATCAATAATACCTTATTACAACAAATTGTACGACAAATAGAAGTAGTTAATCGAGAATACCAAAACCTTTAAAAAAACTTACTCTATAGGAATGGACAAGGAAGATATCCCTGACCATTATGAAAAAGATATTAAAGAATCTTGTCCATTGAGAAATTTATGGAGTTTCAAATATGAAGCGAAGCACAAGGAGTTTTAAAATATATTCGCACATAATAACATATTCGCACATAACCTTATGGGATTCTCTCACCCATATTTTTAGTTCAGTTTTTATTACGTCGAATGGTTTTGCGTTTGTCAGGTTAACTTCCTCGAAGTGTACCTTACCTCTGGGAGAGTATTCAGTAAAAGCTTTCTTAGCAGTCTTTTTCTGGCTGTCGGTAAATATATTAAGCGCTGTAAGCGCCATATTTATTCTAATTCAATTTACGCATCCCATTATTGCTCATACTTCTGCCTGGAAGCTTGTGTTATGATTTAGTAAACGGTAGTATAATTCTGCTTCTGTATCTTCAATATAGAATGCCAGACCCACTTTATCCCTCAATTTTTATATATGTATATATGTATATATATATATATATATATATATATATATATTATATATATATATATATATATTATATATATATATATATATATATTATATATATATATATATATATATATATATATATATATATACTATATATATATATATATATATATTATATATATATATATATATATATATATATAATTATATATATATTATATATACATACATACATATATGAGGTAATTTCCATTCAAGCAGTAAACTATAAAGATCTACATTTTCATTTTTATATGGTACAAAATCCTTTAAAGCATATTATAAAAATTGTTATGTAGGAGAAATTACTGAAATGTATATTTTAAAAATGACACAAATTTCCACATCAAATGTATTTTGAAATAAATCACTTTTGAGAATATTCACATTTTACACAAATTATTTAAACATGTTCGATAAAATTCCTTCAATTTTACAAATTGTTTGCAAGAATAAGTTTTTATAACATCTACTGGAGGACCAAGAATAACGTTAAAAGAAATAATATCATAAATCTTGGTATAGTTTTTAAGTTCGAATGCTGAAAAATTAATACTGTAATCTGTAATTACTTTCTGACAACAAAAGAACAATTCTTGGTTATTTGCTTTAATAATATGTTTAATATAATATATATTAATATCCGTAAAAGTGGTAAGTAATAAACAATTCCTTTGTATAATTATAACCAAAAATGTTTACAGTATTAAATAATGCCAGATTAAGTATATTACTATTTGAACTTTCAATAATTAATTCTTTAGCTTTAACATCTACAAGTGGCTTTTTAAAATAATTTTCTTGATAAGATTTTTGTTCCATAACATAATTTGCGTAGCGCATTTGTTGCTTAAAAAAAATGTTTTTTTCTGGAAGTTATTATGTGCGAATATATTTTAAAACCCCTTGTGCTTCGCTTCATATTTGAAACTCCATAAATTTCTCAATGGACAAGATTCTTTAATAACTTTTTTATAATGGACAAGGATATCTTCCTTGTCCATTCCTATAGAGTGAGTTTTTTTAAAGGTTTTGGTATTCTCGATTAACTACTTCTATTTTTCGTACAATTTGTTGTCATAAGGTATTAGTGATTTCAAACTCTTTTATCGAAAATTGATTTTTTCTCTACCCTATCATGATTTATATATGAAAATGTTAGCAACCGATTATTAAGAGAATCTAAATTAAAATAGCCCATTGTTTTAATAAAATATAACATGGCCTCTGAGAGTATATAGTGACAAATTCCTTCATAAAAATCGTGCATCAGATCAACACAAAAATTTTCTGATACTATACCAGTTTTTGAAAACGAATGATTGCTAATTTTGGTTCTATAGTGTATTCTGTTTCTAATTAAATTTATGTCCTCCACGCATGATGTTTGTGTAACGCTTTTTTTTCATTTCGCAAAACCTGCAATAATAATTTGCAGAAAAAGATTTTGAAAAGTTGAGCATTGTATTTAAACCAAGATTATCAAATTCCTTCATAAAAATCGTGCATCAGATCAACACAAAAATTTTCTGATACGTGAAAGAAAGGTATTGTATTAAAATTCTTTCTGATACTATACCAGTTTTTGAAAACGAATGATTGCTAATTTTGGTTCTATAGTGTATTCTGTTTCTAATTAAATTTATGTCCTCCACGCATGATGTTTGTGTAACGCTTTTTTTCATTTCGCAAAACCTGCAATAATAATTTGCAGAAAAAGATTTTGAAAAGTTGAGCATTGTATTTAAACCAAGATTATCCCCTAAAATTAATCCCAGAATAAAATGGACAGTTTTCATTCCAGTTTTGGTTTCTATTTCTTCCATTTTTTCAAAGTATCTACTAACGTTATGAAACATTCGTTACTACCTTGCGACTTAACAACTGAAGCTTTTGCAGTGCAGGCCAAGAAAACCGTATCTAACTTTCGATTTTTGGCGCCATAAATTGCCTTGTATAAAATTTTAAATTTTTTCCTTTTTTATTATTTTATCCATATGTACTAAAACCTCCTCATGAAAATCATCGGTATCAAATTTTTTTTCAATTGAATTTCGATTGGCATTAAGATACCAGAACATTTTTGATGTAATGTCAGTTTTAATGTTCTTAAATACATATTTTATGTCATTTAAAACTTGTGATCTTTCTACAAATGATCCCTCAATAATATTTGGCGTATCATTTTTTCAAGGAATTCCACAATTTTTTCCAAAATTGGTGAAATTATGTTATTTTCAATACTTTCTTTAATTTTATTTATATATGATCTAGATATATTGTTGAATGCGTGCAATTTGATTATAAATTTACTAGCAAAGTTACACAAAACATTATATTGCTCACTATATAGATTTGCCAAACGTATACTGTTGAAAAGTTCTTTAATATGTGGTTTTGTAACGAATTTAAATGATAAAAAACTGCAAAAAAAATTTATTAATAAATGTCCAAGATATGCCTTTCTATTTAAGTGCATAAAATTATTTGGAAGCATATTACCTACCTACGACTGTAATAAATTTCAAATTCTTAGAATTTACATACTATTTATCACATGTTTAATAAAAATACATCACTAGTTAACTTTCCTACCAATGAACATGCTCGTTATTTTGTCTTTTATTGTTATATATATTTTTATTTATACGCGTTTGTGCATTTTCGCACAGCAATACTTAAAGTAAACGGTGTAAAGCATAATACTCAATACTCGTTTTTCGTTTGGGTATTTATATTCAAATGTTTGCATAAAATAAATTTCCAGCAAATTCTTTGTTTTTATTCATTTGAGATCACTCAAGGAAGCTAGCTACCCAGCTAGCATTTTTTGAAATTTTTTATCACATTCGAGTCATTTACGACTATTCTGCACAATTAAAATGATCATATATGTGCTCATCTTCTAATCATAAATTAAACATTCGTCGGGAGAAATGGTACCCTACCGCGACTCTTCTAAATGAGTCATTTATGAGCCCCACTTCTGATCAATTACGACTCATTTTTTAATTTTTTTTAAGTCATTATTGAGCCATTTTGAGATATTTACAAATCATATTATAGTCATTTTTGAGTCTTTTCTGAGTAATTATTAAGTTTGTTACAAACAAATACAATACGTTGATCTTCCGACTGCGCAAAATTTAACTACAAACTAAATTTATAAACAATCATATTCCAAACACCTGGATGACCTATTTATGATTGGTTTTGACTAATTTTTTAATTGTTTTTGAGTAATTTTAAGTGTAAGTCTTGCTATTTCATTACAAACAAAAACAATTACATAAGGAACAATTTCAAATATGACCACAAACCAAAAGGTACTCAATATGAAACTTATACTGAAATTATTGAGTAAATAGTTATATTACATGTTTCATTCATAGGTTCGGTTAATAGGAGGATGTATACTACAAAAATACACCTAGGCTCCTTACCATGAAAAAAGGAACTGAATGAATTATTTTTCAGTGTTCTCGCTAACTTCTAACTTCGACGAATGCCTGGCAGTGGCAAAGAAAGTGCTCCATAGTTTCGCTGTCCTGAATCAGTACTTTAAAATTTTCATAGATGTGCTCGTAATCCTCTATATATATATATATATAATATATATATATATATATAAATATATATATATATATATATATATATAACTTCGACGAACAACTACAATACGATGATCTTCCGACTGCGCAAAATTTTGCGTAGTCGGATTGTATTTGTATTTGTTTGTAACAAACTTAATAATTACTCAGAAAAGACTCAAAGACTATAATATGATTTGTATTCTGCTTTGTACCATTTCTCCCGACGAATGTTTAATTTATGATTAGAAAATGAGCACATATATGAGCATTTTAATTGTGCAGAATAGTCATAAATGACTCGAATGTGATAAAAAAATTCAAAAAATGCTAGCTGGGTAGCTAGCTTCCTTGAGTGATCTTAAATGAATAAAAACAAAGAATTTGCTGGAAATTTATTTTATGCAAACATTTGAATATAAAATACCCAAACGAAAAACGAGTATTGAGGATATTATGCTTTACACCGTGTACTTTAAGTATTGCTGTGCGAAAATGCACAAACGCGTATAAATAAAAATATATAACAATAAAAAACAAAATAACGAGCATGTTTATTGGAAGGAAAGTTAACTAGTGAGTATTTTTATTAAACATGTGATAAATAGTATCTAAATTCTAAGAATTTGAAATTTATTGCAGTCGTAGATAGGTAATATGCTTCCAAATAGTTTTATGCACTTAAATAGAAAGGCATATTTGGACATTTTTTAATAAATTTTTTTTGCAGTTTTTTATCATTTAAATTCGTTACAAAACCACGTATTAAAGAACTTTTCAACAGTATATGTTTGGCAAATCTATATAGTGAGCAATATAATGTTTTGTGTAACTTTGCTAGTAAATTTATAATCAAATTGCACGCATTCAACACATATCTAGATCACATATAAATAAAATTAAAGAAAGTATTGAAAATAACATAATTTCACCAATTTTGGAAAAAATTGTGGAATTCCTTGAAAAAATGATACAATGATCTTTCTACAAATGGATCATTTGTAGAAAGATCACAAGTTTTAAATGACATAAAATATGTATTTAAGAACATTAAAACTGACATTACATCAAAAATGTTCTGGTATCTTAATGCCAATCGAAATTCAATTGGATCATTTGTAGAAAGATCACAAGTTTTAAATGACATAAAATATGTATTTAAGAACATTAAAACTGACATTACATCAAAAATGTATATAATATATATATATATTATATATATATATATATATATATATAATATATAATATATATATATATATATATAATATATATATAATATATATATATAATATAATATATATATATATATATATATATATATATAACTTCGACGAACAACTACAATACGATGATCTTCCGACTGCGCAAAATTTTGCGTAGTCGGATTGTATTTGTATTTGTTTGTAACAAACTTAATAATTACTCAGAAAAGACTCAAAAATGACTATAATATGATTTGTATTCTGCTTTGTACCATTTCTCCCGACGAATGTTTAATTTATGATTAGAAAATGAGCACATATATGAGCATTTTAATTGTGCAGAATAGTCATAAATGACTCGAATGTGATAAAAAATTTCAAAAAATGCTAGCTGGGTAGCTAGCTTCCTTGAGTGATCTTAAATGAATAAAAACAAAGAATTTGCTGGAAATTTATTTTATGCAAACATTTGAATATAAATACCCAAACGAAAAACGAGTATTGAGGATATTATGCTTTACACCGTGTACTTTAAGTATTGCTGTGCGAAAATGCACAAACGCGTATAAATAAAAATATATATAACAATAAAAAACAAAATAACGAGCATGTTTATTGGAAGGAAAGTTAACTAGTGAGTATTTTTATTAAACATGTGATAAATAGTATCTAAATTCTAAGAATTTGAAATTTATTGCAGTCGTAGATAGGTAATATGCTTCCAAATAGTTTTATGCACTTAAATAGAAAGGCATATTTGGACATTTTTTAATAATTTTTTTTTGCAGTTTTTTATCATTTAAATTCGTTACAAAACCACGTATTAAAGAACTTTTCAACAGTATATGTTTGGCAAATCTATATAGTGAGCAATATAATGTTTTGTGTAACTTTGCTAGTAAATTTATAATCAAATTGCACGCATTCAACAATATATCTAGATCACATATAAATAAAATTAAAGAAAGTATTGAAAATAACATAATTTCACCAATTTTGGAAAAAATTGTGGAATTCCTTGAAAAAATGATACAATGATCTTTCTACAAATGGATCATTTGTAGAAAGATCACAAGTTTTAAATGACATAAAATATGTATTTAAGAACATTAAAACTGACATTACATCAAAAATGTTCTGGTATCTTAATGCCAATCGAAATTCAATTGGATCATTTGTAGAAAGATCACAAGTTTTAAATGACATAAAATATGTATTTAAGAACATTAAAACTGACATTACATCAAAAATGTTCTGGTATCTTAATGCCAATCGAAATTCAATTGAAAAAAAATTTGATACCGATGATTTTCATGAGGAGGTTTTATTTAGTACATATGGATAAAATAATAAAAAAGGAAAAAATTTAAAATTTTATACAAGGCAATTTATGGCGCCAAAAATCGAAAGTTAGATACGGTTTTCTTGGCCTGCACTGTAAAAGCTTCAGTTGTTAAGTCGCAAGGTAGTAACGAATGTTTCATAACGTTAGTAGACACTTTGAAAAAAAATGGAAGAAATAGAAACCAAAACTGGAATGAAAACTGTCCATTTTATTCTGGGATTAATTTTAGGGGATAATCTTGGTTTAAATACAATGCTCAACTTTTCAAAAGCTTTTTCTGCAAATTATTATTGCAGGTTTTGCGAAATGAAAAAAAAAGCGTTACACAAACATCATGCGTGGAGGACATAAATTTAATTAGAAACAGTATACACTATAGAACCAAAATTAGCAATCATTCGTTTTCAAAAACTGGTATAGTATCAGAAAGTATTTTAATACAATACCTTCCTTTCACGTATCAGAAAATTTTTGTGTTGATCTGATGCACGATTTTTATGAAGGAATTTATCACTATATACTCTCAGAGGCCATGTTATATTTTATTAAAACAATGGGCTATTTTAATTTAGATTCTCTTAATAATCGGTTGCTAACATTTTCATATATAAATCATGATAGGGTAGAGAAAAAATCAATTTTCGATAAAAGAGTTTGAAATCACTAATACCTTATTAATTTTTAGTACATTGAAATGTAAAGAATAAATTGTGTAAAATGTGAATATTCTCAAAAGTGATTTATTTCGAAATACATTTGATGTGGAAATTTGTGTCATTTTTAAAATATACATTTCAGTAATTTCTACTACATAACAATTTTTATAATATGTTTTAAAGGATTTTGTACCATATAAAAATGAAAATGTAGATCTTTATAGTTTACTGCTTGAATGGAAATTACCTCATTTACATAATCATTTTGAAGGTGATTACATTTAAATATAATTTTTGTCCAAACTATTTTTTTTTTCTATTTAGAACAACTAATAACTATTTAAGTACTTGAAATATTGACTGAAAACCACATAAAAAAATTATTTAAAAATTTCACTGTTGGTGAGCAAGCTATTTTTGAAAATAATCTTAAAAGATGGAAAAATGCAGAGAAACCTATAGCAGATACCAGCTTTAACTCATTGCGCTCGATAGAAGACTTGCCTATTAACACCAAAATTCCATCCCTTATATCGATTTTAAAAGACACTGAGACTGGTAAGCAAATTCAAAAAAAACACATTGGCAAAGTATTTAGATTTGAAAGGATTCAACTGTACAATTTCTGATTGCTCAAATATAGAATTTCAAATTTGTTCAATATTTCCAACGGAATAATTGGTAGGTTAATTGTTTCTTTTTTTACAAATATCAAAACATCTAATATATTTATTTTATTACCATTACTATACTACAGCAAGCGGGGAAAGCTGTACAATAAAATACACAACATTAAACGATATAACAAAATATTGAAAGACGTTGAAAAATAAAATTCAATAGATGAAAGTAAAGAACACGGTAAATTAAAACAACAATTAAAATAAACTTGAAAAGTAATATTTTCTTTATTTACAGATCCGGAATCTGATTGGAAACAGTGTTTAAACCTTTTAAAAAGTGGATACTTATCTCCGAAAGAATTTGACCTATACTGAAGAAAATGTGCTTACTACAGATTTTAACAAATGAAAGAGAAGAAAAGTACATTGGAAATATTGAAGAAGTGACCGGAATATAAAAAAACTTCAGGATATAAATTAGTAAGTATTTCATTGATTAGTTTATGTAGTTATTTATATTTCATTAATTTATTTATAGATATCAATAGTCTTTCAACTAAAGTTTCCAAAGGCTAAAGAATTAAAAACTAAATGGGCAGATTACGAGGGAAAGTTGTTTAGTTTGTTGCGGAATAAAGTCGTTTTTATTCAGTTTCCTTTTAATTTTAGACACAAAAATATTTTGAACGTTTTGGTTTCTTCATCATATATTTTCACCGCCATTAAGTGTAACAATGGAGCCAAACAACGAAAAAAATTCTCGATTATAGATTCTCAAGAATCATTTGCTATAATTGGCAAAAGTTTCAAAGAGCCGGAAACAAAATTGAATTTGCTGAAGCTCCTGTCAATAAGTATACAGCCATTACTTTTAGTGTTAGGTGATTAAGAAGATATCAAAAATATTTCGATATATTTTGATGGAATAAGGTATCCCATGATGACTACCTTAACTACTGTAGATATTTTATTCAAAATAATGTTTGTTTTTAATCTACAGTTTCCAAAACAATCACAAATATTTTATACATTTATTCAAATATTCTTTTTTGAAATGCCCACGGACAAAAAAAAAAAATAAAACTTGCTAGTTTTATAAGTCAATTACTTAACTATTTTTATACCCTTCACTTTCGTGAGAAGGGTATATATAAGTTTGTCATTCCGTTTGTAATTTCTATAATATAATTTTCCGACCCTATAAAGTATATATA
>NC_060952.1:51708544-51710072 GCF_022045245.1 Lucilia cuprina | reverse complement strand
GTTATTTAGCTCTAATTTAAGATTTCTACTTAAAAAAGTTTTCTTTGATGTAGATTTTCTGTGCAAAAATGACTGATTTTAAGTTTTTCAAACAATATCATATTACATTTAGGGACCTTAGGAGTCTATTAATCGTGGTAATCCTATACCGCGAAATACCTTTTTCCTGATAGTTATATCTTACATCTCGCAGGTTATCCATCTATTCCTTAGCAACTGGCTGATCCAGTTTTGGAACACTCGGTTAACATAAAACTGGTCTAGGGATTGAATAAGAGTGTCAGTATGCACGTTATTGAAGGCGCCTTTGATGTCAATGCATACCACCAGTGTATATAGTTTGCTATGTAGTGGACAATTTCGTTTAAAGCCGTATCCGCCGATCCCTTTACATAATCATGCTTCTTAAATTTTAGGTCTTTGTCGGGTATACTGCTTTTTTGACAATGCGTTTTAATTAGGAAGGACGTAAGACTTATCATTCGATAAGACTTAGGTGTTCGATATTCAGGGTGGGAAATGTGAGTCCATTAGGAGTTTCATTGTCTCCTCCATATCATCCAGCCTCTTGCCCGTGTCATCCACCACAGATTCCGGTTAGATATGATTTTTAGATAGGAATTTTTTATCTTCCTGAGCAGATCTCTGCTCTCGCAGAAGGCAATTGTCCTCGAACGATTCAACCAAGGCACTTGTAAGCATTTCTACTTTGGTGTCTATGTCTTCTTTATTTCGACATTGAAAAGTGTCCTGACATAAACGATTCTTTAGTAAGGAATCTTATGTACCGATGATCAAAAAAGGAGTACTCATCTGAAACTATCCAATCTTGAATTTCATTTATAAGCTCTTCTGAACATATAGTTATATCTAATACTTCTTCTCTGATTCTATTAGCGAAGGTAGCATTGTTACCTAAGTTCGATATGATCAAGTCTTAAGTATTAAGAGAATCAATGATTTAAGCTACAAGATGGGAGTTGGCATCACAAATTATTAAGATTTTCTTATTTTTTCTTAGACCAGTTTCATCAGCTCCGACGTTGGTGGTAGTGTCGGAGAATCGAAAGCCAGATAAGCAGATGTAAGGTATGAAACTTTTTGGCAATTCACACGTACACAACCCGATATTAAATAAAACTCATAGCAAGAGCGTAAAAAATATGTATAATTGCTTGACAGCATTCAACAAAATAGGTTGATGTCGCTTTGTTTCAGAAATTGCAAACAAGAGAATAACTTGCAAAGAACTCGTACAATAAATAAAAATACATAAAATTTAATACTTTTTTTTAATATTTTATACTAACAAAATTAAATCTTTGTGAAGAAATAAATATTTTTCCTTGAATATGTTTTATCTGTAAAATTTACTTGTTATATTTGATCATAACAAGCATAGTTAGAAAATATTTTTTCGAAGTGTTTTTTTAGTATTTTCTTACCACTACAATAACAGTTTCTCTTTCTGCGCTTGGCTGTATTAAACTCATTTTAATTAATAAATTATTATTAAATAAATAAAAAT
>NC_060952.1:51706774-51708444 GCF_022045245.1 Lucilia cuprina | reverse complement strand
GCTTCAATCGGTTTCGGGGAGGTTTTTGTCTCTCTATTTTTAGTCCAGTTTTACATAAAAAATATTTATTATAGACTCCCTATAAACAAATTCAAAAGGTCTTAATAACCATAAACAAATCTAGTCCCATTATGGTTATACATGAGATGAAAATTACAACAAACATATTGACCATATCGCTTATCAGGTTCGAGGTATTATGAGGAATCGGTGCCTCTTGACCCGGCCATTCAGTTGGACGGATTCCTAACGGATCTATAGAGTATCCCAAATATTCGATGGACTGATAACAAAATTTGCATTTTTTCAATTTAAATTGTAAACCTGTTTCATAAGCACGTTTTAAAACTTCCGTTAATATTTGAAGATGAGATTCAAAATCTGTTGAAGCTATTAAAATATCATCTATATAAATAACGATTTTCCTATTATCAATTAGGTCTCGGAAAATATTTGTAACAAATCGTTGAAAATTGGCTGGTGCATTCTTAAGACCGAAAGGCATTCTTAAATATTCATACTGTCCATGAGGTGTCACAAAGGAGGTCAGTGGTATCGAATCTTTTTCAACTTCTATGTAATAAAACCCATCTTTTAAATCTAGAATAGTAAACCATTTTTTCCCTCCCACATATTCTATACAATCCTCAATCAGAGGCAATGGAAAATTATCTCGAATTGTCTTTTTATTTAATGCCCTATAGTCTACACACATTCGTCTTTCACCACTTTTCTTTTTAGTTAAAACAATAGCGGATGCATAAGGTGAACTACTGGGACGTATAATATTTCTATTTAACAGATCGGTTGTTATCTTTTGAACTTCATCTCGATCTCGTAAAGATAAACGACGAGGAGAACAATAAACTGGCACATCATCAGATAAACGAATTTTAATTTTGTAGTCATGTGGTTTTTTAATAATATCTGTAGGATTTATATAAAACTTATCTATTATGTTATTCAATTTCAATATTTGTTCATCACTTTATATAAAACTTATCTATTATGTTATTCAATTTCAATATTTGTTCATCACTTAGCTTCGAATTGTAATTAATAAAATCTTTTGAAAGTTCTTGAGTGTCAGTCAACTGAAAGTCTGAATTACCCTCAGCATTAACTTTAGACACCAAAGTATTATTTATTTCCTGTTTAGAATCAAATATGCATACATTTTTATAATCTAATCGTTTAACATGAATTAGATTTATATTAAATTTTTTCATAAAATTCCTACCCAATATCATTGAAATTTTAATATCATTATCTGGTATTACAACTAATTCAATTGAAAATTATGCCATACATTTTGGAATTAGATCTTCAGAAAGTTGAATACATTTTGGCACAATTGTTTTCGAAATTAGATTAATTGGGCTACCCGAATCAATTAAACATGAAACATTAAGGTAATTAGCATATTTGTTTCTTAAAGGTAGGAAAAATGCCACACTCACCATTAACATTGGATCAACAACAACAATTTCATTAGAATTAACAACATCTTCTGGAAAAACTGACGCTGAAATATTTTGACGGTTAGGACAATTTTTATGAATATGTCCCATTTGTTGGCAAATGAAACATGAACCTGGAGGACGTATGGGTTTCGGACATGAACTCTTCATATGTCCAAATTGAGAGCAATTGAAACAGCGTATAGAATC
>NC_060952.1:51689183-51706674 GCF_022045245.1 Lucilia cuprina | reverse complement strand
GACGTCAAACTTAGTCCTAGAATGCCGGGCATCCCTTAACGAGATGGCGAAACATTCCACAATAGGACTGTATTGGATTCCAGGACATCAGCAAATTCCTGGTAATACTATTGCGGACTCTCTTGCCAAGTTAGGCTCCTCGCTTGCAAGAGAGCATACCGACCCTTTTGTCGGTATACCGCCTTCAACCTTCAAACGCTCGATACGTGAAAAACTATATGAGCTTGCGCAATGCAGATGGTCGACTGAAGCCACCTGTAGACAGGCAAGGTTCATGTGGCCATCTTACGACCCACAAAGATCCCAAGCCCTTCTCTACATTCCGAGAGTTAATCTACGGAACTTAACGGCAGTGGTAACTGGCCTTTCGGACTCCATGCAAGAAGACTAAACTTACCCAGTAACGACTTCTGCAGGAGCTGCCAGGATGAAGAGGAAGAAGAGAGTATAACTCACTTCCTCTGTCATTGTCCTGCACTAGCTGATCACAGAATGGGTCTGCTAGGTAGCTATTTTCTGCATGACTTAGCGGATCTATCGGAGGTAAATATCCGAAAGATAGACTCCTATATTCGTGCGACAAACTGGTTCGGTGGAAACCAGAGTAATTAGGTTGAAGTGTACTAATACGCCGACCGTTTTCTCTCGTTTCACGTATCACAAAGGGATCAAAATACTGGACCCAAGTGTGTCCCCAGTGATGACATCGCGAGGACGACCTGCCTACCTAACATATATAAACATCAAACATATAAATGCAGAATTGGCTGGTAAGCAAGTGAAATTAGATATGTAGGATCCTCAACTAAAGTCGAAATTTACTTATCAGGTTAATCATCATCTATTATATGACTAAATGATAGCCAGCCATTAAGTAATTCTTGCATATATTGTTAAAAATTTCACCAGTTTTATAGTTTTGCTACAAACTTATTATACTATATTCCATCCATTTTTAAAAAGTTTCTAAAAGAAAAGATCACAACCATCACAGATCAACCACTTATGTACTAAACGAGATCACATTGTTTCGAGCATTAAAATTCAAGAAACCCGATTATATAATATCTATACTTTTGATCGAACGATATCTATCCTATAAATTTGCCTATTTTGTTTCACCTCGAATAATATTTGTTAGAAATTTAAAACCCAAATTTGTTAATATTTAAAATTCTGAAACAAATTATACTATAACCTAATCCAAACTATTTGTTGTTGCAAATTTCCAAAGCTTATGATTATAAATATACTATTCTATTCACATAAAGTTACATGAAGAAATTTAGAATTTACATATATAAAAACAAAAATAATTGTAAAATTATAAGTTTCTAATAATTCTCAATGATAAGGGAAACCCTAAATTTGTAATTAACTAAAATACTATAAATTATATAGCATATATTTTTGTACTCTATTATTTATTATTTTACGTATATGCAAGAATTTTTCCATTGATAAACTCTATCATTTAGTCGATCATCATTCATAAATAAGATCCAGAGGCCTCTGCGACAGCGATGTAAAATTGGTGAGTGGAAATAATACATATTAGTTTACTCTTAATTCGTGCTAATACAAAATTTCATAAGCAAAGCAATAAGTAAAAAGAACACTAACTAAAAGAAACAATTTGTAAGAGAACATAGTTTATTTTATATTTTTAAACTTTTGTTTTAATAATGATGTTCTTGTTGCTTATTGCTTCATTATCTTTTTTTAAGAAGTTTAATTTATTTATACACTATGATTAAATTGAATAGGGTTTGATAAACTATATTTGAAAACTTAATTTTATATTTACTAATAATAATATTTCTTTTTATAAAACTAGTTCTAATATTAAAATCTAAACTTATAACTAAAACTTATAAACTATTTCAAGATAATATTGCACTATTTGTTAATATTAATTTTATGGGGTGAATAAATATTGAATATATTCATTATGAATTGCTAATTTCCTAAATCTTTTCTTCCATGGTATGAAATATTAGGTTGATCACTTCTGAGGGATCTTGCAAAAGTAATAATGTGCCAGAAAGATAATGGAATGGGCGGGTCAAGATGCACCGATTCCTCATAATACCTGGAATCTGATAAGCGATATGGTCAATATGTTTGTTGTAATTTTCATCTCATGTATAACCATAATGAGGCTCCTCGAACGATTCAACCAAGGCACTTGTAAGCATTTCTACTTTGGCGTCTATGTTCTCTTTATTTCGACATTGAAAAGTGTCCTGACATAAACGATTCTTTAGAAAGGAATCTTATGTACCGATGATCAAAAAAGGAGTGCTCATCTGAAACTATCCAATCTTGAATTTCATTTATAAGCTCTTCTGAACATATAGTTATATCTAATACTTCATCCCTGATTCTATTAGCGAAGGTAGCATTGTTACCAAAGTTCGATGTGATCAAGTCTTAAGTATTAAGAGAATCAATGATTCAAGCTACAAGATGGGAGTTGGCATCACAAATTATTAAGATTTTCTTATTTTTCTTAGACCAGTTTCATCAGCTCCGACGTTGATGGTAGTGTCGGAGAATCGAAAGCCAGATAAGCAGATGTAAGGTATGAAACTTTTTGGCAATTCACACGTACACAACCCGATATTAAATAAAACTCATAGCAAGAGCGTAAAAAATATGTATAATTGCTTGACAGCATTCAACAAAATAGGTTGATGTCGCTTTGTTTCAGAAATTGCAAACAAGAGAATAACATGCAAAGAACTAGTACAATAAATAAAAATACATAAAATTTAATACTTTTTTTAATATTTTATACTAATAAAATTTAATCTTTGTGAAGAAATAAATATTTTTCTTTGAATATGTTTTATCTGTAAAATTTACTTGTTATATTTGATCATAACAAACGTAGTTAGGAAATATTTTTCCTAACAGTAACAGTTTCTCTTTCTGCGCTTGGCTGTATTAAACTCATTTTAATTAATAAATTATTATTAAATAAATAATAATAAATGTAAAAATCTGCTAGCAATGTCGTTCGCCGCTTGCGACGCTTAAGCTGGAGATTTACACCACGCATTCTACGCTTTCTCGCATTATACGTTTCAGTCGAAAAAGTATTTGTATGCTGAAAGTTACAAGTACAAAAGCGTAGAAAGCATTGAATCCAAAAGTAGATCTACTTTCTGCTTTTATAATTGTCACAAGTGACGCACGAACATATCATTTCTCTTTCCCAAAGTGAAAAAATTATATATTTACATGAATGAACTTTTTAAAATTTTTTAATGAAAAACGTCTTTAATGCAAAAATAAATAAGTCGCTCTTTTGAACGGCTTATTAAATTTTTAATGCAAATCAATTCTTTCTATATACAGATTAATTACCGATAAAATTCATAATTTAAAATTTATTTATAATGCAAAAATTCGCTAAAGAAAAAAATTAAAATTTATCAAATTTGTTTCTATTCGCTCAAACATCATATGCTAATATTTTATCGCGGCTTTATGATTTCAACATGTAAAATTTCAAAATGTTTTCATCACGCAATATTTTGGGTATATTGAAGTTTCGCTGTTAGTGTGCTTTGCGAAAAAAACCCTTTTTTCGAAACTTTCACTTTTTAAGCTTTTTCCACAGTGATACATTCTAGAGTATTCGGCCTCCCGAGCTAGAGCTATTGCAAGCACGTGTTAAACACAATGTTCACTGGTGACCAAAACGACAAGCAGTAGTCAAATCAAGTCGACCATTATAATGTATATAAAATGTTTAAGGTGGATATTCAAGGTACATAAAGTTTATGAAAAGAAATATATAAAAAATATACAATCTTATCTGTTTAGGTTTTATTTAAACTTATTCATTTAAATTGGTTCATTTTGAAGTACAATGTTTGATGTTTAACAACACTTATTCATATAATTTAAATGGAACTACGTTTATTTGACTATTGTAACAATACATATTTACAATACATTACAAGTTTTTTGAGCATTTATCATCGATCCTGATGGACATTTAAACACCTCTGTGGCACTCCCGCCTTGCGCTACCAACCATCCCAAACTGTAAAAAAGAAAAAAATATTTATTAAGTATACTTTATTAAGAATTAGGAATGAAAATAAAGCAGCATTTTACGGATTTCGCATCTTTGATTTTAATGAAGTTTACTTATTACCAGGGCAAGGATTTTCATGAACAAAAAAATTAAAATATGCGCTTATAATATGCACTATAAAAAGGGAAAATATACACTAAAAATGTCAAAAATATGTACCAAAAATATTTCTTTGTGAATGTACATTAGAGTGGGTCGGTCTCTATAAACAAACAAGTAAGTGTGTTATATTCGGCCATGCCGAATCTTATATACCCACCATCAAATCATTCATGTTTATGTAGAATTTTACTGATGTACTCACATTTTTGAGTCAGTAATAAGTCTTAAAATCATTTTCAGAACGGGACCTTGGTAGGTTCAATTATGGACCCATTCTCATTAAATTCAAGAAAATGATTTTAGTTCCTATAAAACTTTTTTATGTCGAATTTTATTGCTTTATATATATGTTATGAGAAGATATGAGCATTAAAGTCAGGGCGACCTTATATGGGAGATAAGGATTATAAGGATCGATCCTTATAAAAATTGATAGGGAGATTTTGGCTCGCACGAAACTTGTTTATGTAGAATTTTGTACTAATGAGCGATGAATTCATTGCCTACAGGTGACCTTATTTGGGGGGTCAGACAATAATGGACCCATCCTTATAAGATTTATAAAAATGGTTTTAGTTGCTATAAAACTTTTGTATGTCGAATATTATTGTGATATATATGCTTCTTAAGGTAGATATGAGCATTAAAGTCGTTTTCTTATAGATGGGATAGGGTCAATTATAGACTAATCCTTATAAAATTCTAAAAAGAGATTTAAGTTTCCGTAAAACATATTTGTGCCGAATTTCACTGCTATTGATGCTTCTCTTAACCAGTTATGGGCGATAAAGTAATTTTCCGAAGGGGACTTTATATGGGGGTTAGGGTCAATTATGGGCCGATCCTTATAGAATTCTACGGAGAGATTTATGTCCTCATAAAGAATGTTTATGCCAAATAAAACCTCTCTTGATGCTTCTGTTAGGCAGTTATGGGCGATAAAGTCATTTTCTGAAGGGGACTTTGTATGGGGGTTGGGTCAATTGTGGACCGATCCTTATAAAATTCTACGAAGAGATTTATGTTCCCGTAGAACATGTTTGTGCTGAATTTCACTGCTATTGATGCTTCTCTTAGCCAGTTATGGGCGATAAAGTCATTTTCTGAAGGGGACTTTATATGGGGGGTAGGGTCAATTATGGACCGATCCTTATAAAATTCTACGATGAGATTTATGTCACCATAAAACATGTTTGTGTCGAATTACACCGCTATTGCTGCTTCTGTTAGTCAGTTGTGAGCGATAAAGTCATTTTCTGAAGGGGACTTTATATGGGGGGTAGGGTCAATTATTGACCGATCCTTATAAAATTCTACGAAGAGATTTATGCCCTCATAAAACATGTTTGTGCCGAATTATACCGCTATTGATGCTTCTGTTAGTCAATTATGGGCGATAAAGTCATTTTCTGAAGGGGACTTTATATGGGGGGTAGGGTCAATTATTGACCGATCCTTATAAAATTCTACGAAGAGATTTATGTCCTCATAAAGCATGTTTGTGCCAAATAAAACCTCTCTTGATGCTTCTGTTAGTCAATTATGGACGATAAAGTCATTTTCTGAAGGGGACTTTGTATGGGGGTAGGGTCAATTATGGACCGATCCTTATAAAATTCTACGAAGAGATTTATGTTCCCGTAGAACATGTTTGTGCCGAATTTCATTGCTATTGATGCTTCTCTTAGCCAGTTATGGGCGATAAAGTCATTTTCTGAAGGGGACTTTATATGGGGGGTAGGGTCAATTATGAACCGATCCTTATAAAATTCTACGAAGAGATTTATGTCACCATTTGTGTCGAATTACACCGCTATTGCTGCTTCTGTTAGTCAGTTGTGAGCGATAAAGTCATTTTCTGAAGGGGACTTTATATGGGGGGTAGGGTCAATTATTGACCGATCCTTATAAAATTCTACGAAAAGATTTATGTCCCCATAAAACATGTTTGTGCCGAATTATACCGCTATTGATGCTTTTGTTAGTAAGTTATGGGTGATAATGTCATTTTCTAAGGAGGGCCTTATATGGGGGCTAGGCGAAATCGTGGACCGATATTGCCCATTTTCAATACCAAACGAACTGAGTCAACTATAAGTAACTGTGCAAAATTTCAGCTCGCTAGCTACTTCTGTTTGGACTCTATCGTGTTTTCAACAGACAGACAGACAGACAGACGGACAGACGGACATGGCTAGATCGTCTTAGAATCTAATAAGGACCCAGAATATATATACTTTTATGGGTCTTAGACGAATATTTCAATGTGTTACAAACGGAATGACAAAAACAATATACCCCCCATCTTTTTTGATGGTGGGTATAAAAAAGTTGTTTCAGTCACCCCCTAGAATTAAAGATATGTTAATAACATTTATAAAAATATAAAAATTATTTTTTGCCACTCCTAGAAATACCACTTTTTTTGTTTTTTTATATATTACGTCGTCATTTATGTCCGATCGTTCATATGATATATCAATATTTATGGCTTGGCTGTAGCTACATTTTACCCTTAGACGATTTTTAAATTAGACTTAACATTCTATGTCCGACTTCTTATAACTCGGATCCTTCCCCAAAATCTGAAATTGTGGCTATACAATAATAAAGAGCCTTTAATTATATGAAATATAGGCCTTTGAAATGCTCACATATTTATTTCATAGATATTTAAAAATGTTCATGTATTCATTATCAACTGTTCTCACAGCAAATAATCAATTAGAAATTATATAAATAATATCGAAAAAGATGAAAGTTTATTATATTCTACAGCACTATAGTGGTTAAGCTTTGTCAAACTTGTAATCAAACTACAATTCAAAATTTTCAGGATAATTCGATACAAATAGGCTGATATTTCTTCTTTTACCCAAGAACAAAGTTTTTTTGAAAATAGATTAAATCGGACCATTTTTCCCCTAGCCCTCATAAAACCGTACTCCTCAAATAGGGCTTTAGAGCTCCTCAAAATGGCTTCAAGGTCATTAATTCCCTCTTAAACACTACAATCAGGATTATATTCTTCAAATCTATCTCTTATAAGAAAATAAATCAAACACCAAATTTTAATAGGATCGATCCATAATTGATCCTAGCTCTCTTTCAGAAAATCAGTTTTTCATCAATAAAAATATTTTATATTAATTAATAGAATTAAATGCTGAATAAAATGATATTTCTTTTGTTAATATAGGGAGTAGGATACAATTTTTTTATTGGAAATTAATTTAAAACAATTGTTTGTATTAAAAACTATACAGGAATTTTTATATAAATGTATAATAGCTCTTTAGGCATAAAAGTGAGCATTTTAAAAGCCTATATTTTATGTAATTAAATGTACTTTATTCCAGTATAGCCACAACTTTAGATTTTGGGGAAGGATCCGAGATATCAGAAGTCGGGCATAGAATGTTACGTCTAATATACAAATTGTCTAAGGGTAAAATGTAGCTACATCCAAGTCATAAATATTGATATATCATATGTTACGATCGGACTTCAAGGAAAGGTGGGAAAAAAGGATATCAAAAAAAGTCGCACATACGATCGTACTTAAAATGGCGGCGTAATATAAAAAAACAAAAAGGGCGAAATATCTAGGCGTTTATACATTCATTTACCAATAAAATTTGGTGAATTAATGTATTTTTGTATAAATTATATTTCTTCCAACTTTTATCGATTGGTAATGTTCTTAAGCGAATTATGAACGTGAGAGAGAGGTAAGAACAAAATTTCATCAAGTTATCATTTTATATGGACAGACTTAGAAATTGATACTGAACCGAAAATTTAAGGACCAATATTTTTTACGTTACAATTAGCAGCACAAACTCAAAATACCTTCCGCATTACTGTGATGTTAAAAATTAAATAAAACTATGTATCATGTTCATTTTGTTGTTAAGTCAAAATTTGTTAATATTTGTTTAAAAAATCTAAATATGTAAATACCAAATTTGTTTTAAAAATATGAAATACAGAAAAACAAAACAATTTGTTTTAGAAAAATTAAAAAATATGCAATAAAAATGTTAGAAATATGCAAAATATATGCTATTTAAAGCAAAATATGCAATTCTTGCATTTATAACAAAATATGCAAAACTATACAACAACAAACCGATGCCATTTTGTAGAAAATTCTTTGATTCAAAACGAAAACTAGTTAAAAGTTATATTGAGTTACTGACTAAAAACATGCATTTGCATAGAAATCCTTGTCCTGCTTATTACACATATTATGGCATAGAGAAACGCACAGAGAAGTAACATGTCATTATTTATTCCATTTTTTGAATGCAAATGGGTAGGGTCAATATGAGCCGATCCTTATAACATTTTGCAAAGGGATAATGGTTTAATAAAATATGTTATTATAGAATTTTACCGCTATATATTCTTCTTTTAGTCAGTTATGGGGGCTTAAGTAATTTTCTGAAGGAGACCTTATATGGACTAGGCGAATCGCCCCATATTGCCCAATACCAAACAACCTGCATCAACTAAAAAAACATCTGTGTTTCAAAAGACAGACGGACATGGCTAGATCGTCTTAGAATCCAATAATTTTTGAACTCAGATTTCAGAATTTTTCTTATTAAAATAATATACTATTTACGAAAAACATTAATAAATATTCGCAACATTTCTAGTTATTTGTATTTGTACTGAAATTCAAGCAAATTTTTTATCTGAAACAGATAAATAATTTATTGCATTTTGACAATAATAATACACAAAATTTCTTACTGAATCTATAAAAATTTTGTTAAAAAAATATATATTGAATTTTAACAAAAAATTTACTAATTCTATAAAATTGAAATTTTTAAAAAAGTATAAAAGTAATACTTACAATAATTTTATTTCACATTCTAGAAACTACTATTTAGTACTGTGAAAAAACACTTATAAATTAAATGTTATACCCCAATTAAGAATTATATCAATTCATTTTAGTACGTTCAAAAACTTGTTTTATTCTTGTATTCCATATGCTGACAAAAAAATAAAACTCAAACAAAAACATTTATTGAATCAGTAAAAAATTTTACTGAAAATTAAATTTATTTCAATAAAGTGTTTGTCATAGTAGAAAAAAGAAGGTAGTACCAATCAAAATTGTTTTTATTAAATAAGGTTTTTTGAAGTTTCCTTTTCTCTTAATCATTTATGTAGCGTTGCCACAATTATAAAAAAACATTTAGGTTTCTAAGAAAATTTTTAAGACAAAAGTGTAATTTATAATTTTGAATATATATAGAATAATAAAATGCATTAAAATCTGAACATAAAGTTACCACAAATATATAAAAATTGATTCTATGACTAACTTATGCAAAAAAATATATGTAACAAAATAATCAGATATAAATGGTCATTAAATGAAATTCTTTAAAAAATTTTATTAACATAATAACACATCTGGGCGCTAAATTATACAATTCACTAGTATATGTTTGAACTATACTACAGTCTGGACTATAGTCTGACCAATACAATAGTCTATAACCTGGACTATACACTAACTAGTTAATGCTCTTAATTTGACTATAATGTGGACTATACTGTGGTCTATAGTGTGGTCAATAATCTGTACTATAGAATATATAGTCTGACCTATAACCTAATCTTTGGATTGACTATATTCTTTTTTGACCAGCACTATAAAGTTCGCACAACCTACGTTTCTTTACATCCAACAGCAATGATGGAAATGTTGTGTAGGATTTTCAAATTTTTGGCATTCATGTTCAAGCGGTATTTAGTTTGAGCTGGACAGGAAATTACCATAAAATCCTTTTATGCCTCCACAGACAACAACATGAGATTTGAGATGATTTGGGTTATGTATAAACCTTAAAAAATCCGTATATTGCCATTTGTGCTGAAATCTTTTAATGAATCCAAAAAATTAGCTAGTTAATTTGGTTATGCCATGAGTCTTACCTTTTTTTATTTAAATGAAAGTATTCTGTTAATTGTTTAATATTTTTCAATAAAATGTAAATATATTTATTTTGGTAACTTGAAAACAAATATGTTTGTATAAGAAATTTTATATGGTAGCACGATTTCTACGAAAACTTCATAATCCTTAAGCATGTCAGATAGTTATTTTAAAAAAATAAAGAGAGAATGACACTACCTTCTTTTTTTCTACTATGGTGTTTGTTAGAAAATATTTTCCTTCTGTGTGAAAATCAACCAAACTCATTATAAATCCAAACAAAAATATTTATAAAAATCGAAATTAAATTTAAGCAAACGCTTGTTAAGAAAAAATTTTTTCTGTGTAACTGTAATAGTTTTCCAGATATACATTTTGCCAATTTTCTCGGACGTTAATTAAGATCGATAAAAATTAAAAAAAAAAAAACCTAATAGTTTTCCCCATATACGAAATTTTGAATAAAATTCATATAGAAGGAGATAAGCCCCCATTGAAAGTCCGTCCCTATTTTCTCTAGATTTTCAAATGAATGTCAAAAATCTTTAAGTAGAATTCGAAGATTTAAGCTGTAATAGTTTCTCAAATATACGAATTATTATATTTAGTTCATATGAGGGCTTACAGCGATTTTTGTTTCAATATATACACAGAAAAAACAAGAGAAATTATTGTCGGTCATCATGTCTTGTATAGAACTTAGTTTTTGCAGCTTTTTGTCGAGATATGAGTATATTACCCATATATATGCTTCATCTACGGTACCATAAAATATCATGTGCCAAACTTTATTGAATTATCTTCAAAATTGCGACCTATAGTTCAATTACAAGGTTTGTAAACGTTGCAATTAAACCCCCTATTGGGGGGTTCAGCTGTATGGCGGCTAGGTGAAGTAATGGACCGATATTAACCATTTTCAATGGGCTTCGTCCCTGGGCCAATAGAAGACCATAAAAGATCATGTACCAAATTTTTTTGAATTATCTTCAAAATTGCGACCTGTAGTTTGATTACGAGGTTTACATGGACGGACGGACATAGCTAAAGCGACTCATGATTCTGAGCCGATTGGTATACCAATGTTATTGTGCGTTACAAACATCAGCACAAACCCCATATATCCTTCTCACTAAAGTGGAATTCAAAATCAAACAAAAAATTAATAAAGCCAAGTACTTTATTAAAATAGGACCTATCACGAAATTCGTAAAATCAAGCACTCAAATTGCTAAATTCTTCATTGAAAAAACTATAGAATTTTTATACCCACCATCAAAAAAGATGGGGGTATATTGATTTTGTCATTCCGCGTGTAACACATCGAAATATTGCTCTAAGGCCCCATAATGTATATATACTTATTCTAGGACCTCGTAAGATTCTAAGACGATCTAGCTATGTCCGTCCGCCTGTCTGTTGTTGGCACGATAGCGTCCACAAAATTAGAGATATTGAGATGAAGCTTTTCCAAACTATATATTTTATTGATCAGAAATGTTTGGTATTGAAAATGGGCAAAATCGGTCAACGATTTCACATAGCCCCCATACAAATGTACCCCCGGAATATTGTATAAAGAGCTTCAAATATTCAAAAATTCGTTGTTTATGAAGCAAATACCACAAAATTTCGCACAGGTCAGTTTCTTGACGTCTGAAAAATAATTATGCATAATGGCTGATATAGGCCCTACCACCCTTATAAGGGTGGTAGGGCCCTTATAAGGGTGACTAAAAAGCTGATTACTAACTTAAAAATATAGCGATGAAATTCGACACACATAGGTTTCATGCGAGCCAATATCTCTCCACCAAATTTTATGTGGATGGGTCTATCATTGACCCTACCCCCATATAAGGTCCCCTCCATAAAAATACTTTAACGCTCATTATTGCCTTAAAAATACGAGTATAGCGATGAAATTTCACAGAAGTAAGTTTTTCACAAGCCAAAATCTCTTTACCAAAATTTAGGTGGAACAGGCCTTAATTGATCCTACCCCAAACATAAGGTCCCCATCCGAAAAATACTTTAAGGCCCATTACTTGCTTAAATTACGAGTATAGTAATGAAATTCGACTCAATTAAGTTCCTTGCTAGCCAAAATCTCTTAACCAAATTTTATGTGGATCGGGCCTTAATTGACTCTATCCCCATATAATGTCCCCATCAAAAAATTAATTACTGGGCTAAAAAAACGAGTTAAGCGATGAAATTCGACGTAAACTAGTTTTGTGTACGCTAATATCTCTATCTCTTCTATAGGAACCGAAATCTCTCTACCAATTTTTATAATGTTATTATAGAATATGACAAATAAAAATTTAACATCTCAATTTATTTGAATTAAGTAATAATTTTTGTGTTTCAGATATAAAACTAAACAACAATTTTAAATCAGTAATTTTCATTTCTAATTTTTTCTTTTCTCCTAACGATACTTAAATCTGTTTCAAAAATATTTAACGGTGTTGGTAATTGATTTTGGGAACCTTTTTTTATTATGTTTGCTGTTTGGAAAATAGACTGCAAAATTGAGTTGTTAAATTTTATTGTAAATAAATTATTTTGGTTACATTGAAGATGTTCTATTTTAGTAAATGGAAGAACCGAGTAATGTAATTCTTAAAATCTGAAAATTGCATTTCTACAATCTTAAGGTTAATCTTATTTGTTTTAAAATTTTACAAATAATTAATGAGTGACAAAATACTATAGGAGACAAATTATTAAATTTCTTTTATGAGCTCTCTTTCGCAACTATTTCCCTCTTTTCATGTTTCGTAATGATTTTTGCTATTTCGTTTTTGTTAAAATCAAAAAACTTTCTAAAAATTCGACTAAATTCTTCTTTAGCAGAATTTGTCTCTCGATTTCTAAATGTCCAAAGCACGAGTAAAGGCTTAACCGTCAGAGTTTCTCAGTGAGAAATTAGTCACTTTTAAAGATAGACCTTCGATAGAACTGTTATAGAACATTTTCAGTTATTACATAAAAATTTTAATTTTACTCATTAAAATTCATTAAATGTTCAAAGCAATTTTTCTTAAGACTTTTTTCGACTTTTTCGATTATGCTGGTCTTGTAGTATATGTATGCGATATGTATTTATTTAGTTTTAGTTGTAAAATACAATAGTATAAAGAAAAAATCTAAATAATTACTTATAACAAAATAATATGTTGAATATTATTAGTATTAAACAATTTTAACTCCATATTGAGCAAAATTTTCAGCACAATTCAATTTCAAGATGTCAATAAATGGCATATAGAGCAAAATGACACAAAAAAGTTTTTTTTGAAGGATATAGAGCAAAACAGACACGATATATCTCAGCAACCACACGAGATAGCCGAAAACGGTTTGCAGATTTGAAAAATTCGGGGTCAAAAACTTATAATGGCCTCCTTATCTAAAAATTGTAAAAATGGCATATGGAGCACTTAAACGTCGGGCGACCATATTCTTACAACAATTTTGGTTCACATTATAGAAACTACTATTTTTACAATGAAAACTGAAACACTTATACCAAATAGGAATTATACCCGGCGTTGCCCGGGATTTTAAATAATTTATAATATTAAATCTATAGATCAATTAATATTGTCTTTGCTTTTTATACCCTTCACCTTCGTGAGAAGGGTATATATAACTTTGTCATTCCGTTTATAATTTCCAAAATATAATTTCCCTACCCTATAAAGTATATATTCTGAATCCTTATAGATAGCGGAGTTGATTAAGCCATGTCCGTCTGTCTGTCCATCTTGAAATCAGTTTTCTGAAGACCCCAGATATCTTCGGGATCCAAATCTTCAATAAATCTATCAGACATGCTTTCGAGAAGTTTCCTATTTAAAATTAACAAAATCCGTCCATAAACATCCCAGATGTAAGCAAAAATCTGAGACAACCTATGAAAATTTCATAAAAAATAAGCTACATTTATTCATTGAGTTGTATATTTTAGAATTTTTAACGAATAAAGCTATGTCTACACGGTTGTCAGATCTAACAATATTGCCAGACCTGACAATGTGCTGACAATAACCTAACAATAAAAAATTGCCACTACAATGTAGAATGCCAGTTTACACGGTTGCAAGATATTTGTCAGAAAATCTGACAATACATTGCAAGCAAATTATATGACAATAACTTTATCTGACAACGTTGCCAGGTAATAGATTGTCAGTTTACACGATTGTCAGAATTGCTATGTAGCAAAAATTGCCAGAACAATTGTCAGAATCAAAACAATTCGTAGAATTGTCAAAACATAATTTTTGTGAATTTTGTGAGAAAAATTTTAATAAAGTTTTAAATTATATCAATCTGTGGTTATGTTACAAAATGAAGAAGTAGTGACTATTTTAGCTGCTTACGTTTTAGAAAGTAGCGAGGATGAAGAAGAACCAAATAAGAAACGCCGCAGAATATGGGTAAAGGAATGGGTCCTTCATCGACAGCAGGAGGGTTTTTACGCAAAATTATATACCCAAATTCGTGCAAATGAACCGGATTTATATCGTAATTTCTTGCGCATGGACATCGAACAATTTGACAATTTACTGCTTTTAGTAACTCCACATATAAAAAAGGCTGATACCAACATGCGTCAAAATATTTCAGCAGGTGAGAGACTTGTTTTGACACTACGCTATCTAGCTACCGCCGAAAACTTTCGGTCACTACAATTCGTGTTTAGAATACCAGTATCAACGATCTCGCGCATTATTCCCGAAGTATTAGATGCCATTTACAAAGTACTTGTGGGTAAATATCTCCAGGTAAGTTAATTATTCGTAACTACATATATAGAAGTTATAAAATTAAGTTTTCTTCTAGACACCATGTGATACAGATGCATGGATGTCTGTTTCTAGCAAATTTAATGAGTTGTGGCACTTTCCCAACTGTATAGGAGCAGTTGATGGTAAGCATGTGGTGATGGATGCACCACCCAATGCTGGCAGCATCTTTTATAATTATAAAGGTACGCACAGTATTGGATTGATGGGCATTGCAGATGCGGAATACAAATTTTTGTATATTGATGTCGGTCGCAACGGACGGTTTTCCGATGGCGGTGTGTTTAATAGTTGCACATTTGGAAAAGCACTGGATTCTAATAAGCTTTGTTTGCCACCATCTAAAGCACTCCCTGGAAGACAAATGCCAGTTCCTTATGTGCTAGTCGCTGACGATGCATTTGCTATGCGGCCGAATCTAATGAAACCGTATGCCCAACGAGGCCTAACAATGGTTCAACGAGTGTACAATTACCGATTGAGTCGCGGTCGGCGTATAATAGAAAATGTATTTGGCATCATGTCTGCCCGTTTCAGAGTGTTCCGAAAGCCGATCTGCCTGGATGCTGAAAAGACTAAAAAAGTAACTCTTGCTTGTTGCGTGCTTCACAACTATTTGATGGTCACAAACAGGAAAAAGTATGCACCCCCAAATGCATTTGATCATTATGATAGCACCGGTACACTTGTTCCAGGCGATTAGCACCGGGAAGAAACGATGGACAAATCAATGTTTCCCTTACAAAGAACTCGGACAGACGCACTCAATGCCAAAGATGTGCAAAATGAATTTACAACGTACATCGTCGAAGAAGGTGAAATAGATTTTCAATACAAACATATCAGTCGCCAATAAGAATTTATCAATATAAATTTATTTGTACAATACTTTCCATACTTTGTAAAGTAATTTTATATATTTAACTTGAATTACCTGGTGTACATCGTTGTAATAAAATAAACGTAACCAATACTGTAGATTTTTCTTCAATCAAGACTCTGTTTACTTTTGTTTCTAGGTTCCATATTATACAAAATTCAAAAATAGCAGTTGTTACGATAAATTACCAAAAAGTCCACTATTATAAACTCTAATTTTAAATTAGGATTCTACAGGAAAATTAAAAAGTACCCTGACCCTGATCCAAATACAAAGTCCCCAAAATGACTTAAAGTTGAATATTCACTTTTAAAGATAAGTATCACGATGAAATACTGCATAAATAACATTGATGACATCGTAAATCGCTCTACCAAAATTTATACGAATAGGACCATATTTACCTTTGCTCCCATCTTTCAGGAAATCACTTTTTTGGCAACAAATTGTTAAAATATTTTGGAATAAAAGTAAAAAGGAAAGTGTAAAGTACAAAACCCGTTCGAAGTTTTTTAAAACGACAATATTAATAATTTTTCATAAACATTTAAAAATTTTTTATTATTTTAAAAATATTTTTAAAGGGTAAAATAGATTTTTATATTTCGCATCGATGTAGGATGTACATACAAAATTTGTTCACTTCAATTACCATACATATGTATATATAGCTCAAAAATTATTATGGCTTTCTTAAAAAGTTTTTGTTGTTTTTTATTTTAAAATTAAATTTTTTCTTGGAAATTTTCTGGAGTACTTATTCATTGCCTTGGTTTGGTTGGATTGTTTGTATTGGAGTAAACAAAACATCTCTGTTTTCTTGGTGCTGTTGATGTGGTACCTGAATTAAAAGATTTAAATTTTAACAAGTAACCTTGCTTAATTCGGTTATGCCAAATTTTCTATACCCTTCACCATGGTACATAATGTATATACATATAAGAATTTATAATATGTATTTTTATACTTTATAGGATCCATAATTATAATGTGAAAATTACAAACGGAATGACAAACTTTTATATAACATTCACGCGAAGGTGAAGGGTATAAATATGATAACAATTGAGCTATATTTGTTTCAAATGAACGCTCACCATTAAAGCCGCTTCATCCATTATATCGTTGAAGGCTCGTCTCAACTTTGATCTAGCATATGTCGCTTGTTCCGGTGTAAGGCTCCTCAATTCTGCTGCAATATATTCGCCAAAAGCTGTGGATGAATCCTTTGGTTCTAATTGTCTAGAATTCATGGACTGTAGTGCATTTACAGCCATCTCTTTCAATTCATTGCGTCTGTGATTTGTTGGCAAGAGTGAGGGTGGGGTGATGCTCTTACGTTTTGGCTGTTGTGCAGGCAGTGATGGTGATAGAAAGGACATTTCATCACTAAATCCAATGTCACTAAAAACCTAATCATTTGTGTTTCCACATTCCTAAACACAAAATTAGTAAATATTTGATTGACAATAAAAGCTGAAAAATTGTATTACCAATAGTAATGATGATGTCGATTGAGTAGATTGCTGTAATTTGTTTCTTTCCAAAAACATCAATGGCTTGAAATATTTCCATGTAATTGGAATTTCTTCATCGGTACCTTGGCCAGATTTTTT
>NC_060952.1:51649131-51689083 GCF_022045245.1 Lucilia cuprina | reverse complement strand
TAAAGCCAATATTTAAAAATTAGAACTTGTCCGGTATACTATTCATGCAAACAAAGTCATTTTATCTGGTATTGTGGCACGGCGATCTGAAACTATTTAAAAAAGAAAAAAACTGATCTTCGAGAGATAATACAACCATATACCTTTCGAGTTTATTGAGTGTTTCCTTCACTATAATAAATTTCCTTGGAATCTGGTCGAACCAGATAACCACATAATCTGGTACGAAGAGTGACTGTGTTACTATCAATAATGAGTGTGTCGGATGTTGTTCTCCATGAGTGTGACGAATGAATGACAAGTATGCTGGGTTGAATGGTGGTGGATGAATGGTATCTTATAAAAGTTATACCATTGAAATTTCCTTCCTTGTCCAGGTATGTTCTGGGTTTAATCTGTCCATACCAGATTTGCCACAGTGTGTTCTCCGTGAGTAAGAACAAATCATCAGCTTATTTGATTGATTCATGTTTTGGTCTAACGAATACGTTGAATAAGGCCAACACGGCAGATGTTCACGTAATGCACTTTTACATCTTCACCATAAGAAGGTGAGAATTTGATGGCCACAGAGTTATTTGAAATACAAAGCTTTCTCCTCCATGATTTCAAATAATTGAATGTCTTCTTTGGAATTCTTATTATTTAACATCAACACCACTTTTTACGTATTTAATACGCAGTATTTATAATATCTTTTAAACACGTACATATATTTTAATTTAAAGGGAGAAAATATGTTTCTAATAATTTGTAATTTTTAAAAAATAAAATAATGACATATTCAATAATTATTTTGAAAAGTAAAATTACACGTTTTGTGCTTAAACAAATAATTTTACTAAAAATTATATAAACTTAAAGCAAAAATGTTTATAGTATTAGAAACATTTTTACGAAAAATCTAAAATACTTAGTTTTGTATGTATTTTTGCAGACAAATTAATGTAAATAATTTTGTTAAACATATTATGTCTAAATTTAAGCATTTTATCATATGATGGAGTGTTTAGTGATTTGTCATAACTAAACAGTATAATTCTAAGTCAAAAGGGAAAAACTCTTCACCGAGCCGGCGATAATATTTAGAATTACCGCCTGAATATTCGCAATATTTACATAAGCATGCTACATATTTGTGTATAGTTGTACAATTTAAAGATTAATTAAGGATAATTATTTTTTGCAAAATATACATAGTGGTGCCTCCCATATGAGTTAAATACATAAATCGTTTTTCTCGGAAACTATTAGAGTCAGAATCTTCTAATTTTCAT
Organism: Lucilia cuprina; assembly: GCF_022045245.1. Taxonomy (NCBI): domain Eukaryota; kingdom Metazoa; phylum Arthropoda; class Insecta; order Diptera; family Calliphoridae; genus Lucilia; species Lucilia cuprina. The sequence goes on along the minus strand of NC_060952.1, from coordinate 51,687,806 downwards.
TATAAACATTGGGAAAAAATGAGCAGACTTTTATTAGGGGGCTTGGAACCTCCGTTTGAATTAAATAAATATGTATATGTTATTGAAAATATGGCTATTCGTTACGAAAATCGTTTGAAAGGTTGCTCGGAATTCGGAAGTCTTTGTCTGAGGAAATTCGGAAAAATGTGCAGAAATGTCGGTCAGAATTCTGTACGAAATCTGATGTAAATTTCTGGGGAAATTCTGAAGGAATTTTCGAAATGTCTGATCATTGTCGGATAAAGCTCTGATAAAACATCAGACATTGGTCAGACATATCTGATAATTTTTACGTCTTGGCTTATCAATGTCGGAAAAAACTCTGATAAAACATGAGACATTGATCAGACATATCTGATAACTTTTACATCTTGTCTTACCAATGTCGGATAAAACTCTGATAAAACATCAGACATTGGTCAGACATATCTGATAATTTTTACGTCTTGTCTTATCAATGTCGGAAAAAACTCTGAAGAAATATCAGACATTGGTCAGAAATGTCTGATATTTTTTACGTCTTGCCTGATCTTTGTCGAAAAATTTCGAAAATAAGGAATTAAACAAAAAACTGAGAAATTTATAACAAACACAAAAAAGGATTTATTTCATTTAGAGTATTCATAAAAATTAACTTATTTTTGGATTTCTTAAATATTTATTTTATACGTACATATGATTTTTTTTAATAATTCATTTTATAAATTTAATATAAATTATTCATTCACATTCATTGTAACATTTAATTTTAATGTTTTTTTTTTTTTGATTTTTAAATAATTTTGTACATTTTTTAATATTTCATTTTATAAATTTGTTTATATAAAATAAGTAAAACAAATTAGGAAATCTGTTCGATTTTTCTCTTATTTTTTGTTAATTCGATCTTTGGCTGCATTAAAAAATTTTTTCATATGATGTTCAATCGTTGAAGCCATTGTTGAAGCTATATGTTGTAAAGTAAAGTCTAATAAACAGATAAAATTAAAAATAATTTTTTGTAAAATTTAAGAATGCAAACCTTTAAGAAGTTTTATAAAATAAAAGTCTCCTACAGAAATGTTTTTGTTTACACTTAGCCATGAAAATTGGCATGTAATGTTGTCATCTTTTAACATTATTTTTAGGTTTTCATATATGAACTTTTTTATGTCATCTTGAGGCTGCATTCTAAAAAGTTTTATCTAAAAAATAAATTATAAAAAGAAAGTAAATTATATGTATATTGTATACACTCAAAATTAAAGTTAAGAAATGAAAGTATTAAAATAGCTTGTTTTGTTAAAACTAGAAACAAAAAAAATTAAACATCTTAATTTAAATTATTTAATAGAAATATGCATTCGCACACTTTTTGTTTCCCAACATTAATCTCCATTAATGTAGATTTGCAGTTCATAAACTTACCAATTGATTTGCAATTGGTAATCGAAAGTAATAACATCATCTGCGGATAATATTGTTGGTATTGCGACACTATTATTTGTAGTTTGCAAGTTTCTTAATGCAGTTTCAACCCTGGTTCTTAGATGAATAAATTCTTCTGCAAAATGACCGTACAATTTTGTGTTCTCATTTCCTATTTTATTGTTAGTTTCCTCGATTTTTATCAATTTGTTCCAGTTTTGTTTTCAAAATCTTATTTTCTTCCAATAATTTTTTATTAACTTCCATTATTGTCATTATAGCTTCATGGATTTTTTGTTATCTTCTAAAAACTGACGGTTTTGATCCACTAGTGTGGAAATAAGATTTTGTGGATCTGCAAGTATAGTATAATTCATTACACTGTGCAACAAGAAAATCTTTCCCGAATGAGACCAACGAGAAATGAAAGTAGACCTCCAGTAGGCTAAAATCCATAAAGGGTTTTAAAAAGTTAGCTCGAGTTTTTTAATTTATAGGCATTTAAAGTTTTGAAATTTTTTGAAAAATTTTCCCATATATGTATTTTATATGTATGTAATACAATGAAATAAGTCAATATATAAATTAATCAATTACTTAAGGTCTTAAATATTTAAATTTATTAATGTTTATACTTTGTGGGCTTTCTATTTTAATAGTTGTGAGTAAATACTCTACTAAATTTATTTCATTTATCAAAAAATAAAATTAAAAATTTTAAAATTTGTACGGAAGTAAAATGGATTAGTTTACCAAAATTAGATTTTCTATGGATCCCTTCATGGTCCAACTCTGATTTTTTATATGTTGTTGATATTATAAACAAATTTTTATAAAGGAATAATGAAAATGGGAGATACCGTTTTTAAGATATCCTTGACTTAAGAACATTTTTTATATAATTATACTTATTTTAAAACCATAATATTTCAAATAAAGTATTGTCAAACTACAACACATAGGCATTAATTACAGTCTAAAATGATTAAAATCGGATAAATATGTTAGAATATATACAATATCAAATTTAATCCTTTTTAGAAAAACTGTTAGAAATATGAACTTTGAACCTCGATAAAATCAAAATCGTAATGAATTTGGAAATTTTGGAGAACTTAAGATTTTTGTATGTCTGAAAAGAATATGTGTACCAAATTTCATCAAAATTAGAAGGATCATGCTCAAAATTTTTTGATATTACATATGAGAAAATTTTAATGAAAAAAACTAAGTTTAAAATGCCTATAAATAACCAATACGAGCCAACTTTTTAAAACCCTTTGGGGAATTTTGTCTATTAATTGTCTACTTTCATTTCCCGTTGGTCTTGTTCGGGAAAGATTCGAAGACCCAAAATTTGTTGTATAGTGTTATAGGTTTTCGTATTTGTATAATTTAATTTAAAATATAAAAAAGGTAAAAGTTTCTATATTTGTACTATATGTGCATTTTCACGCGATATTTTAGTAATTGTAATACCTTTTTTTCGATCTGTAGTAATAATTGCGAACTTATTTTGTTAAAATTCCAACTCCTTCATCTACATACTTATCTGCGACCAAAACACGGAATTTGGGCAACATTTCTTAATAGACCGAAAACTGCTGAACATTTTTCAAATTTGAATTTAGTATACGATTCTAAGGGAAATTTTAAGATATATAAACTAATTTTGTCAGAATTTGTATGCATCTTAAAAGCATAACAGCAATATAACAAATGCAATTTAAAAAAATTCAAATCTTGATTTTATCTTTCGTAAATATAAAATTCAATGCCCTTCAAAAATAGTGTCAACATTTTTAATTTATTGTATTCCATTTAGGAGTTATGATGTAAATAATGTTTATTTATCAAAAATTTTATAAAAGTTATAACTCTAATATACATACAGACATATGTGTATGTTCTGGCTTTCGAATTCAAAAGAAGATATGTGTTAAATAATGCTTTCACATTTTCTACGTGTTTTCGTTTTCACTTTTGAATTTGATTGATGATCCATTATATAGCTCTAAGTAAAAACTAAAAATAAAAAAATTATAGCAAGGACGTAATAAAAATAATAAAGAAATATAATTTAATTTTTATTTTTTCGAATAATAACACTGGCCACTAGCCGTTTAGGCGTTATTGAGGTACAAACAAACGAACAGATTTACAGAGAAATTTATAATATATATAAGGATACTAGGATTGGGATTTAATAAAAACAAAAAATCCCATTTACCCGCTATTTAATTTTTATTTCTTCATACAGCGATATTTAAAATTAAAGTCACATAGGACAGTTATTTAGAGAAAGTATAAAATTCCTTTTTTACCCACTGCACAATGGGGCAGAATGGAAATTTTTTGGAAATAATTCTGGCATTTCTAAACGGCTGATCCGATCGGGATAAAATTTGGCATGAGCGTAGCCAAGGAGTATTCGCAGATGCCCCAGGGACGGACCTACGACATGTAAAATTTTTAAACTCGTGCCATTTTTTATTTTTCACACAAATACAAAGATTTTAATATTTTCTGAAAGCGCTCAACGAGATCTTGAAAAAACATACTACTTATCTCTTATAATATCCGAGTTATAGGCATTTAAAAATTTAGTGATACAAAATTTTCCATACCTTGGTCCGCCTTTTTTTGAATACCGGGCGTCATTTTTTTCAGTTTTTTCTTGTTAGTTAGACAACAAAATTTACAATAATATACAAAAAATTTCAGATCAATATCATTTACAGATCCAAAAATATACGTTTTTTAATTTAAAAATTCGAAAAATTTTAGATTTTTGCCGTTTCTTTGCCCAAAATGTGTCTTAACTCTTTTATTAATAAAATAAAATTTTCTTTAAGAACATATAACAATTTTATAGTTTTCTAAAAGGTATCTTTACGCAGAACGCTTTGGCGTAAAAAACATGTCCTATTTTTTGAAAATGTTGCCACTGCGTCCTTCCGAGTATGACGTATTTTTTTTTATCAAAACTTCAAATTTGGGCGACATGTTCTAAAATCCCAAAGCTGGGAACAGAAAACTGAAAGCAGTTTTGGAAACCTCAATATGATTTCTATTTACTCCAAAAGTATTTTCCCAGCCCTGAAAGAAATGTGGACCCTATGGGCAAAAATGTAAAAAATCCCATTTTTGGGATTTTCATTCCTATTTTTGGGAATTGCGGGATGTCCTTTGACCTTTTCAATCTTTTTTTGAATTTTCTTATTTGAAATGACAAATTTAACAAGCGTTAAAAATTTCATTGAGTTTTGTTCATAAATAAAGATTTTGTCATATATTACATATTTGTTAAATTTCTAAAACTATGATTTATATCAAAATTTTAATAGGGTCGCAGATAGCTACAACAATTTAGTCCATATTTATCCCTTAATATCTTTTTTTAGTTAGATATGCAAATTCTCGACCCTTTACAAAAAATTTCAAGCCAATATCTCAACTACATTCTAAAATATGTTCATTTAAACCTGTATCCTTTAATTTCATATTTTTCATATTTTTAATATTAAATATGACAGAACATGTTTAAATCTTATATTTACCTATTTTCTATTTGTTTGCTTATCCTTATAATTGAAAGGTCCTATTATGCTTAAATTTTCAGAAATTTATAACTATTTTTTACCTAATTTTTTTTTCGACAAATCATTTCGTTCTGTTTCGTTTATGATCTTGTAGGTAAAAATATACATGTAATGATAATTTCGATTCATTCACTAATAAGAAATATCAATGACTGAATTACAGGTTATAGTAATATAGTCCTAAATGTTAATAGGTAGACAGTTTGTAATTTTTTACTTTGGAATACCTGTATCGGAAATGACAAGAATTGGTATATAAGTAAACATCTCAGATTTTAAGTACCATTAAAGTACGAAGAGTTGTGTTCCGTTTTATGGAGTGTATCTTCAAAAGGGCCAGAAAGCATTGAAGACATTTTAAATTATATAAAAACTACATATAGTAGAAAAGTAGACAAAACAGGCATATCAAAAATTGAAAACTTTTTAAAACTTTTTGATGTAAAAATGAGGAAATTGCTGATACATTTAACGAAATGCTGAAAAAGGAAAACCAACCTATGGATGCCGTACATATTGCAACTATTCTTCCTAATGCATCACCAAAACGACTTAAGCGAATTGTGGAAAGTATACCAACTCCAACATCACAATCAAATTTTACTGAAGAGGAAGCAATAGCGCTTATGCTGGAACTGGGTCTCAGTCGAAATAAGTACCAAATATTAAGGAAAGCTCTGCATGAAAAAGGACACAATATATTACCATCATACAAGGCGATCCAGGAAAAAAAACAAACTATCCTACCATCACCTATTGCTGTTAATGATGTGGAAGCTTGTATTGATACATATATCATCTTTGCACGAAAACACAGCATCAAGAATTGTGTCAGACTTTTCAGAAGACCAACTAAGGAAAATTCATAACTGTGATGTTGTCTTAATGTGTAAGTGGGGATGTGACGGTTTATCAGCACTTCCAGAATACAAACAAGCTTGTGGAAGTCGGACATTAGCAGACTACAAAAGTGTATTTATGTCATCATTAGTGCCATTACGAATTCGTTCATATTCCCTTAATCCATCATCGTCAAGCATCGGAAATTCATTTGAAGATATATGGATCAATACAACTCCGAGTTCAAAAAATTTTTGTAGACTCATTGTATTTGAATATATAAAGGAGTCAATAGCATACGACTTCAAATATAGAAGTGTGCCAGAGAATCTTACTAAATCAACAAAAAATAATGAAGAATTGAAAGAACTGAGAGCTGCGAAAAAGGGGAATCCAAGAAGAATTTAAAGTTCAGATGGGATTAAACATCGACAAACCACTTCAAAGTTGCGGTAGTACAAATGACGGTAATACGGCGAGAAGGTTTTTTCGTGATTTTGAAATTACTTCAAAAATAACTGGAATCGACAAGGAATTGCTTCGAAGAGTTAACACTATTTTAATGGCACTGAATAGTAAACATAAAATTAATGGAAATCGATTTGGGGAATATACATCTGAAATTTCTAAATTACTTGTATCTCTGTATCCATGGAGGGAACTAACACCAACAGTACACAAAGTATCGTGTCATGGTCAAATAATAATTGAATCGAATATTCTTCCACTTGGAGAGTTAACAGAAGAAGCCCAGGAAGCGAGGAATCGAGATTTTAATCATGTTCAACTTTTCAGCTCAAGAAAATGCTCCAGGCAATCACAGAATGAAGATATTTTTAATAGTTTACTTCTATCTTCTGATCCTGTTCTTTCAACTATGCGAAAAAGATGGATTTGTTATGAAACTCTATCATCTCAAAACAAGGAAGATTTAAAGGACTTATATTACCTTCTGGATATGTATACCGATATGACAGATTATTTTATAGAAAATAAGTAGTGTTAGAAATTAACTATATAAGTAGGTTGTAAGAATTGTATTATATTTAAGATAAACAGTTCAAATAAAAAAGCTATTATACTAACTGAATATATTGTATTAAATTGTGTTTTATATTTCGGTGGGCGGGAAAGGTGGTTTGTGTGGGGTGATTTAGGTGTTGTTGTGCGTGGCTCATAATAAAATTATATTTTTTATTGTATATACAATGTTATAGTCTTTAATAAAATAATTAACTAAATAATTTTTAAAAATTGTCCAAATATTTTATTCAACACCAAATGTATGTTCTGTCATACTTAATACTAAAAGATGAAATTAAAGGACACAGGTTTAAATGAACATATTTTTGAATGTAATTGAGATATTGGCTTGAAATTTTTTGTAAAGGGTCGAGAATTTCCATATCTAACTAAAATATGATATTAAGGGATAAATATGGACTAAATTGTTGTAGCTATCTGCGACCCTATTAAAATTTTGATATACATCATAGTTTTAGAAATTTAACAAAAATGTAATATATGACAAAATCTTTATTTATGAACAAAACTCAATGAAATCTTCAACGCTTGTTAAATTTGTCATTTTAAATAACAAAATGCAAAAAAAATTGAAAATGTCAAAGGACATCCCGCAATTCCCAAAAATAGGAATGAAAATCCCAAAAATGGGATTTTTTACATTTTTGCCCATAGGGTCCACATTTCTTTAAGAGCTGGGAAAATACTTTTGGAGTAAATAGAAAACATATTGAGGTTTCCAAAGCTGCTTTCAGTTTTCTGATCCCAGCTTTGGGATTTTAGAACATGTCACCCAAAGTTGAAGTTTTGATAAAAAATAGGTCATATTCGGAAGGCCGCAGTGGCAACATTTTCAAAAAATAGGACAAGTTTTTTATGCCAAAGCGTTCTGCGTAAAGATACCTTTTAGAAAACTATAAAATTGTTATATGTTCTTTAAGAAAATTTTATTTTATTAATAAAAGAATTAAGACGCATTTTGGGCAAAAAAACAACAAAAATCTAAAATTTTTCGAATTTTTAAATTAAAAAACGTATATTTTTGGATCTGTAAATGATATTGATCTGAAATTTTTTGTATATTATTGTAAATTTTGTTGTCTAACTAACAAGAAAAAACTGAGTCCATTTGGTCCAAAATGACGCCCGGTATTCAAAAAAAGGCGGACCAAGGTATGGTAAATTTTGTATCACTAAATTTTTAAATGCCTATAACTCGGATATTATAAGAGATAAGTAGTATGTTTAAGCATGTTTTTTCAAGATCTCATCGAGCGCTTTTAGAAAATATAAAACTCTTTGTATTTGGGTGAAAAACTGAAAAATGGCACGAGTTTAAAAATTTTACATGTCGTAGGTACCCTACTTTGAGCAGCCACAACTCCGTCCCTGGGGCATCTGCGGGGTTCATCTTCAAAACTTAAACTCGAATACTCCTTGGCTACGTGCAAGCCAAATTTTATCCCGATCGGATCAGCCGTTTAGAAATGCCAGATTTATTTTCAAAAAATTTCCATTCTGCCCCACTGTGCACTGGATAGATGCTTTGCAAAAACATAATTTTTTAAATCATTGTAAATTTCAGAAATTTCATAAAAGTACCAAAACAACAACTTATATTTTTTATCCGTTAAATTTAAATCACTCAAAAAATATGATATTTGTTAGTCCTTTGTTTTATTATAATATTAATATTTAACATTTTATGTCTTTAGGACATTTTATAAAGCAAACACAGAATTCCCTTTTTTACCCGTTTTTGCCCCATTTGGGTGGGCTTCCAAAATATGCATATTTCCGATACTAAAAAAGTGTAGTCTAAAATATGTTGGCTTTAGAACAGACAAAATTAGTCTCAAAGCACAAAAGTACTAATTTTGCCCGTTTTTTCCCCTTTTGTCCTATTTTTTGTCCCCTTCTAGTCCAAGTTTCGCAAAAGTACTATGCTAATTCATATTTCTGAATCTTTAAAAAGCTTAATGTAATATATTTTGGCTTAAGTAAAGACAATAATTGGCATTTATTCCCAAAAGTATTAATTTTGACCGATTTTCGCCCATTTTACCTCCTTTTTGTACCCTTCTAGTCCAAGTTTTGAAAAACGATATAGCTTATAACACCCTCCAAGGATAGATGTACCTATGTTCCAAATTTCAAGAAAATCGATCCAGCGGTTTAGGCGTGATTGATGATTGAACAAACAAACTAGCGAACAGACTTACAAAGAGATTTATAATATATATTAGGATTAACTCAACTGTGAGTTTTTATCCTCATTAGAAAGCGTAAACCGTATTTGGGATGTAGTCATAAATGGGAAATCCTTCAGACGGCAGTTTCAACAATCCAGTTTCAAACTTAAAGCAATATTGTTAAGCAAATTTTAAAATTAAAAAAATCTCCATGTGACTTATTGCCAATAAAGAAGGGAATAAAATAGTAAAGAAATCAGGTCGATACCTCTCACATATTAGCGGCACCATCGATTGAGGAGCGATTTGAGGAGAAAACATTTTTGAAAACAGGCTTTATTCTTTACTGTTATGCATTTTATATAAAACTTTCAAGAATAAATAATTTTAGATAAAAGGAAACATGTATCTGAAGTTTTACACCTAATTTACACGATGATTTTTTTCATGTTTGCCCAGACGTCTGTTTTCATGTTTGTCGACAATTGGTGGTGAGTGGGTTAGAGAAGAATGGGGGTAACAAACATGATTTGGGATTTTCATGATTGTTTTTGAGATTCCTCTTTTTACTGTTGATACTATACTCATGTAAAAAAATAATTACATGTTTTTTTAATGAAAACATTAAATTTGCATTAAAAAATACTATTTATTAATTTTAATCAAACTAAATTGGTTTTATGTTATAAATTAAATTTTTAAGAAGATTCTCAAAAGAGAATTGGAAAAAAAAACAGACGTCTAAAAAGTCTTCATGTAAATTGCGCCTTAGTAAAATCTGTTAATGTCAAACTCAAGCTATGCAATGTTGGGAAATTCTCTTGAAACCGTAGTGAAATATTATTTTGTTTTCAACCGATTTGTATGAAACTTAGGAAAAATATATAATGAAGACCCGTATTTATGATGATATCAAAAAATTTAATTAAGTCATAAACGTAATTATGTTTTTATAATGATATAAAATGTCCGTAATATATGACAAAACATTCGATGCAATTTTGCAAGAAAATGGTGGGTGATAGAAAAAACAGATATCAGATTCGGTTTCACCAGCTAAAAATACATTAAAAATATTCCCACTGCTTTCAAAAGTTTTCACAAACCTTAATTTCATTTGCCTGTGTAATTATTTATTGTTTTTAAATTTTCTGCACAAATATTAATTATTTATTTTATTTTAGGATTTGGTTTTTTTAATTTATGTTTATTATGTCTGATTATTTATCAATCATACACAAGAATGATAAACTAAAGATTATGCCTTGTGCATGATTTACCGTTAGATGACGTAGTTGTTCCCTTTTGAAGGTTTCCAAATATGTTTCAAGTAGAAATTACAATTTCTTGAAAAACTCTAATGTATATTATAAAAGTTAGTAACCCTGCAATTTAATTTACTTTGTCAGTTTAGAAAAAATATTAAATCAAAAATACATTGTGCCTTTTATTATATATTTGTTACAAAAGAAATTGCAATAAATAAATAAATTTATGAAAATAATGGTTACTATCAAATAATTTTTAGAATAATAAATTGTCCCACTGTTATATTTATAGCTGAAAATTATTAACTAATAGGAACACAGATTGTGTGACGTCAGAGCTCCTATATGCGCAGAAAGTTTTAATTATGTTTGCCGGACGACGTAATCTTTAGTTTATCATTCTTGAATCATTCATACATTTATTTTTTCGAATGTTTAATCAATGAAATGTCAAAAAAGAAATATTTGCAAAAAAATTAAATTCATAATTATTTTTGGAAAAAGATCAACAAATAATTATAATTGCGGTTTAGAGTTATTCCATTTTTAATTTAAAAGATTTTTCCCATAGTCACAACAATGGTTTTCTACACTCCCCGGAATATTTATTTTTGCCATAAGTCGAGAATTATTGGTGCAATTATCGATTAATTTATCAAGGATATTTTTAATACTAATGTACATTTTTATGGTATGAAAAAGTTTCAGCCAAATCGGGCTACGGGAACTGGTCGAAAATTCAGTTACATAATTTGTACCAACTAACATAACAAGTTAAATAAAAGCTTTTAAAAATGAACAATCTGGGGAATTTCAGGTAGCTATATGAAAATTGACTCATAGTAGCTTCTCCTTTACGTATTTAGTAAGGGATTAAAAGTCACTAAAAATATCTTGCGCGTTGAGCGAGATATTGGAGGTCAAAGGTTGCAAAAATTCGTTTTTGTCGAATCATTAGTTGTTTTCGCGCAATAGTGCATTCTTTTTTCATTGCACTAATTACAAATCTTAATATAGATTGTACTAATAACAAATTTGTCATAATATTTACGTTATTCATAAGCAGTTAATATATGCTTATACACTGTTATACGTGTTATCTCAAACTCGACCTATGACCCATAGTGCGATATCTGTCTATCCATAATTTCAAATAGTACCACAGGTCATATTTATGATCAGAATAAAAAGATTGGTGGTCACAATCCACATATTTACAGTAATATTCTCACCAAATTTTATTAAAATCAGACTTTATCTTTAAAAATTTTGTAATAATATTTGAATTTTCAAAAGAGTAAAAACATTGTGGTTTACATTAATATTGGAAAAAAAATGTAGAGGAAATATTTTCCAGACTTTGCAGATTATGTCGACTAATTTTTTTCAAATTTTATTCATAATTGTGATCTGTGACCCCATCTGCACTATGGGCCAAAGTGTGATGCTGTGATAAGAGATGTAACAGAAATTAATTAGAAAGAAAAATGCGACATAATCTGTATTGAAGTTAAAAATATTAAGATTTGAAAATGTCACTGAAATGTAAAAATAATGCACTATAGCTCGAAAACAACTAATGTTATGCGAAAATATTCCTCAACCCATATGTAGGAAATTCAATTCTTATAGAAATTATAAAAACATTAAAATACGTACGACGCATATTAAGTAAGATATTCGTTAAAAATTGATTTTGTAACTTTTGACCTCTAATATCTCGCTTAGCGCACGCGATATTTTCGGTGACTTTTAATCCCTTACTAACTATGCTAAGAAGAAGGTATGTGACAATTTTCATTTAGCTATCTAAAATTCCTCAACAAAACCATTATTTTCTTCGGCTATATTGGAAAAATCTTTTAAATTTTCAATTAAATTCTTTTTTATGAAAATCTATTTTCAATCCAATAAAAATTGTTACATAATATTTTCTTTTATTTGATTATTTAAAAACATATTATTTTCGGTATTTTCTGATTTAAAGCAATGACAATCATCGTAATAAGAAAAGACTTCTGATCTGAAAATACCTAGTAATTCTGAGATATTTTGGTCAATATTAAAAAAATTTTGCAAATTTAATATTTTATTACAATTTAAAAATAAATCATTATTTCGTTTTTCGATATTTTTAATTGCATATATTTCGTTATTCACCTCTATAAAATTATCAGGACTTTTATAGAATACTTTCCGTTTTCTGTTATTATACATTTATAAAAGTTATCATTAACATGGCCTTTAAGTTTGGGAAATGGATTGAATTTGTGGGGTTTGTGAAGACTCATACTACCCTCAATAATTCTATTTGATATTTGGGATAATATATTTTTCCGCTTTTCACTTTTTTCTTTAATTGAAACAAATAATTTTCATATTAAAATGCACTAAAATTATCAAGACAGCCATTTTTTTAACATCTTGCGCTAAATGTATTAATGAGTGCATATTATAAGTTAAATATTCTTGTCCGTAAATTGAAGCAATTTCAGCAACAAATTCATTGAGAAAAATGTCTGCTTTGGAATTACACTGCTGGCAGAGTTTATCATTACATAATATTCTGGTTGCAATGAGAAGTTTACAAAAATGATTATTAACACAATCACTTAAAATATTTCTCAAAATGGCAATGGAACTGTATAATAAAAAGGATCTGTAATCCGTTGCTTTCCATCTATCTAATTCATCAAGAGTTCTAGGAACTCTATTAAAATCACTACAAAACTGTTTAGATAGTTTTATGTTTCCATTAGATATTGCTAAAATTTTGTCTTTGTCTAATGTAAAAGTATTTCCTTTTTGCTTGGTCCACAATTTTAAAACTTGTCTTGTGACACCTAAACAAACAACGTGCATATAATCCAAGGGAAATTTTGATACACAACCTACTCCAAACGTTTCTAAATCCAAAGTTTCTAGTTTAGTGTGATGTTCTTTTTGAACAAGGGTTTTAAAAGACTCATCTGTCCTGGGTTCTGCTGGACATAAGGGGAAAGTTATTCTCCTTTTAAAATATTCTCCTTTTTGATCGCATTTTGTGCAACAATAAAATCCTGAATGGGATTTATTATTAAGTAAAAATGCTCGAGCAGGACCATCACAAATGAAATTACCTATATTAATATTATATGTTTTGTTTTGAAATATAAAGCCGAACTCTAAGAAATTTGAAATATTAAATATTTTTAAAACTGATTTGGGGGTATATTTATATATACCCCCAACAAAAAAACTCTTTTATAATTTAAGATACTTATCATTATGGGCCAAAGACATTTCTTAGAACTTTTAAATAATGGAAGTCCATCTATACCGAAATTTATAGTTAGGTATGTAATATCATCTGACAATTCATTTTCATATAAAAAATCTGTTAGACAGTTTTCTAATCCGTAATGAAAGTAAGACCCTTTACCCATTTTTATTATTTCGGTCTTCCTTGGTGTTCCGCGTATCGTCCGTATATCTAAAGGTAATGTATTGTCAAATTCTCTTAACTTTTTAAGAAGCTCATTCATAGCTTCAACACAAATCCCATATTTTACTGACCATTCACATATAAACTTTCTTAAATGGTTGTCTGTTTTCTCTATTACATTAACATTTTCATTAGTATCGTCACCTATTAATAATATTTCATCAATAGTTTCTATTGATCTTTCCTTTAAACTTTCGATTTTCTTTTTTTTCGGAACTTTAGTTGATGAACAAGAAGGAATACTTTCCTGGCTCAAGTTTGAATTAGCATTTTCATGGTTTGTTCCCAACAACTTTTTAAGCAGTTGCTGAGCCTTCATTTTTGCATTTTTTCGTAATGCCTGACGTGATATCATTTTGACTTACCTCGTATTCTTTTTATCGAATTTTAATTTTCAATTTGACACCTTAATATTTTCGACACTTTATTTTTTATCCAATTTTAATTTTCAATTTGACACTTTAATATCACTTAATAAACTTTTTTAATATAATAATTTTTTACACAAAATTTTTCGGCAGAAATTAGTGAACTAAATAAACTGAATAGCTCAATAGAACAATTATTACTGACGAAAAATAAAAGAACGTAAAGAAAACAAAAAAAAATTAACGGTTAATCATTTATTTACAAAAAAATCTTTTAGCAATAATAAAAACAAAAACATACATAAAAAACGACAAATTTGTTGTTGCATTTTTATTGAACAAAAATTTACTTCAGACTATGTGCAGACTTGTCGGATAAAAGTCGTATGTAATTTCTTAATAACATAAATCAACAACAAAAAATTTCCTTAGACAACATACAGACGTGTCGAACAATAATCGAAATATAAAGAAATTGTTGTTGCGTTTAAAACAAAACAAAAACACAAAACCTTACTTCAGATCTTGTGCAGATTTGTCGGATATAATTCGAGTAGTCTCATAATTGTCCTAACACTGAAATTCCCTTTCGACAATGTGCAGAAAAGTCTGATGTTAATCGTTTAATACTTCAGAAAATGTGCAGAAAAATCTAACAAAAAGTTTACCGATTATTCTGTAAAATGTCTGAGGGAAATTTAGAAATTTCGTTAAAAATTCTGATAAAGTATAAGAATTATTTCAGAAAATTTCTGACATCAGAAATGTCTGAACAAATTGTTTACTGGGTATTTCCACATATGTATGTACAGTGAATCAATTAAGTAATTTGCCTATGTAAAATTTTATAAATTTAAGGAGAAAACTTTATCTGAACAATTATTTACAGCAAAATAAAACTGTTTATTGTATTTTTTAAATAATATCTTATATTTTAATTTTCTACCATAAAATGTAAAATCGTTATATTATTTAACGAAATTTTTGATAAAATGAGGACGTATAGTTAATATTTTAGGCCAATAAAGTATTTTGCTTTTTAGTTTTTTTTTTGTTATTTTTTCAATATTGCTGGATTTTATTTTTTTGTGTTTATTCCTTATTGAATCTTTCTTATGTAGAAATTTACAATAAGTATTAAAATCTTAACCTAAATTATAACTAACGTTGTTATTGCCAATGCAATTTCAACCAAAGTTTTCGATAATTTGATTATCTGGCAAAATCCAATGTTTCCGTTCTTCTCAGTCGTCTATGACCCTCAAATGACAGCAACTCCCTGGCAAGGGGATTTGGATGACCCATTAGTTTCGACAAGTAGGTTAAACAAGAGAACTTGATCTCCTCGCGTATTATGGGACATTGAGATCCCTATGAATATTACTATTGGGAATGTACCACGGAGCACCTGTTATTGACCTTAACAGTGCTGACTGCTTTCTTTGTAATTTTTCAACATTAGATGAGGAGCCATATCTGTTTTATAACTGTTTTGTACAAAAGCACTTTGTATTCCAAGTCTAGAGCTGACCGTGGTGCAATTAGCCAGTACATTTGAGCTGACTTTAATTTTATTTGTAATGTGTAACCTTGGCTTCAATGTGGTGAGTCTATGTTAAGCGGCGATCAAGGTGGATACCAAGATATCTCACATGGCTTTGTTCAGGAATTTTTATATTGTTTATCTGTACGGGAGGACAATTTTCTCCTCTTAAAGTAAATGTAATGTGAGTACATTTTGTAGCACTGACCTTTATTTTCCATTTGTCCAGCCACTTTTCCAATTCGCCGATGTGAAGCTGGAGTTGTATATAAAATATATAGGAACTGACCTAGAATACTCCCCTGGGGTACTCCTGCAGATATTTTTCGACGTGAAGAGATCACTTCTTTAGATCTGATTTGAAAAGATCTTTCATATATATAATTTTTAAGCAGTTTGGGAACATTCGCAGGTAGTAATGTGATAATTTTGTGTATTAGTCCATCGTGCGAGACTTTATCGAAAGCTTGAGAAATATCTATGAATAATGCTGAGCGATATTGCTCCCTCTCGAAGGCCTTCCGAATAAGAATAGCTATTCGATGTACCTGTTCGATAGTACTGTGCTTTCTTCTGAAACCAAACTGATGGTCAGGAATAATGCAAGTATCGTTAAGATGTAATATAAGGCTTTCAAGCAATAACTTTTCAAAAAGTTTTGAGAATATAGACAACAGGCTAATGGGACGGTATGATGTCACTTGAGTGACATCTTTTCCCGGTTTTGGTATCATAACAATTTCGGATACTTTCCTTGAGGTAAGGAAATATCCAATACGTAGCATCGAGTTAAAGATGAACAAAACAATTCTCAGTTCTGAATTGGGTAGGTTACTTATCATCGTGGTAGTAATTTTATCTATACCAGGTGATTTTCCTGCCTTTAGACCTTTGATTGTCGTCTTCACGGTAGAGAACCGGAATTTTATTGGGCGTGGAACCACATTATTTATAATGTTAGCACTAATAGAAGAATCTGTATCATTTTCAGTAAACACATTCTCAAAGCGACTGGCGAATGCTTCAAGTTTTTCTGACGTATTTTTTGCCCATTGACCATTCTGGAGTCGTATGGGTGACTCATATGCAATAGGGCATTGCATATGTTTAACAGCTTTCCAGAGACTATATTCTGATTTCTTAGTAAGGTTTAAGTTTTTGAGATAATTTCTCAGATTAGATTCCTTATTATTTTTTAAGGCGATGTGAAATCTTCTTTGGCACTGATTAAGTTTAACCTTTATGTTTGGAGATCGCGATAGTTGCCATTGACGCCTGAGTGTTCTATTTTCTTTAATTAGAGACTCAATGTTCCTAGGACATTTCGAATTTTTGTAGTATCCCAAGGTGACTGAGGGTTACTGAGATGAGGGTGTAGTATCCCAAGGTGACTGACAGCATTTTGTTAGATATCCGTAATATATCTTGAGCTGATATACATTTTATATTTTAACCAGTTCGTCATCTTGTTAGGGAAACAAGAACAATAGTTTTCCAATTTATTTGGGGTTTCTAATAACGTTAAAACTGTAGGCAAGTGGTCTGACGAGAGGTCCAGTGAAGGGATCACTGAAATAAATTCTCGTTTTATGTTTTTGATTACAGCAAAGTCAATTAGATCGGGAATCTTATTGAGATCTGTAGGCCAATAGGTAGGTTGGCATCTAGTCTGTTATGCGATATTGCTTCTAGCAATTGTCTGCCTTTGGGAGAAATGAGGCGAGAGCCCAATTATTTTATAAAATTTAAAATTTTTATTACTTCTATATATAGGTAGGTTGGCATCTAGTCTGTTATGCGATATTGCTTCTAGCAATTGTCTGCCTTTGGGAGAAATGAGGCGAGAGCCCCATTATTTTATAAAATTTAAAATTTTTATTACTTCTATATATTAGAATAACATTGTTAAATATTTTAGTAGTGGAACGACATTTCTTCGACATTTCTTAACTGATTTATTATCCTATATACCTATAAGAATTTATCAATATTTGAATATGAAATCTATCGTTTCTTTGATTAAATTTCGAAAATAATAAGTAATCTTGAATTGGACCCATGATATATTAGATAATCAATGGATTTGGACCTAGAAAAAATGTTTAGTCAGGTATAAATCTATTATATCTATTATAACAAAAATAATCTAGGTTTTTGGTCATTTTGTATTGATAAATAAAAACTACATTACGGAAACCCCATTATACTGGAGAGTAATGTAAATTTTATTTAGAATTGTAGAATATTGATTGTTATTCAATAAATCTAACACTAAGCACCATCCTAGCCACTCTGAGTATGGGGACATCACCATATACCACTATAAAACTATAACATGATAAAATCCTCATATTTTAAATGCTTTATTTTATGAGTAAGATACAGTAGGCGTATTAGGATGTGGATAGTTATTCTTGATTTGGATTCTAAATATTTATAATTGTATGTATTAGCTGAAAATTTTTGTTTTTGTTGACCTTATGGTATGATAACCACCTCTATTTGAAAATATCTAAATTAGGTATTTTTCCTGTATTACACGACAGTTTACTTTACATTGGTTCCAAGCATCCTAAGGTCTGTTTAGAAGTCTAAATTAAAACATAGTGTTCCTCCTAGTTCGTATATGGCTTTTGGAGAAGAGAAATCGGGAGTCCAATGGTTTTCCATGGATACAAGTCGTTTCCCTTTGGTAGTTAAAGATTTTGAAGCACCACTCAGTGCGTTTTTTCTAATAATTCTTTGGGTCATTTCATCAATTACTCTATTTAATATTTTTTAATGTTATTGATTAAGCATCTCATAATTATATTTCATAGATTTACACTTGTTCTAGAAATCTAAACTAATTTTTATATTGAAATTGCCTCATTATTATCCTTTAAACATTTTTAAGACAAATAACATCACATTTTTACACAATGAGGATATGATTTTTGCAAATAACAATTGAAAAATACTTAACACTCGTCCTTTTAACAATAAAACAATAAATTCCAAAAAGGAATTAAAACATAATTTAAAAAAACCCAACGAAGTTAACCGAAATTCTCAATATGCAAAATACTTTATTGACATGCAAATTCTGATGAGGAATAATAAAATGCAACAACAAATGCACCAAAATTTGTATTTTAATATTTTTTTCTTGGTTTTCCCATTTTACACAATCTCCATTTTTAATTGGAAAACATAAATTAACTTTTTACATGTTTTTTTCCAATTTTTCTTTTTATCTAACTCATTTACACCTTTTTTGTTCTCCTGATACAATCAATACGAAGTTACAAATTTACGTTTAATATCTAAATGAAATTGTTTGTAGTTTTTGCATCCTCATCCTCTAAGTATGTACAGTGTCTCTCATAAGTATTCGAATATATGTATAATATGAAATGAAACCAAATTTAATAACATATTTTGTATGCAAAATTAATAAATTAATTTGTTAAATTCTCTAGTCAGTCCTTAGCCTTGATATCACGCTTTTTAAAACTTTAAAAATTTACATTTACTTAAATTAATTTAGCTTTATTTAAAAAAGTCCATAAAATTACCTCACAAAAGTATACGAATTTTTTCTGTATATCATATTTGACTATATTATACGAAACAAAAAAATTAGAATTGAATGGTTTTTTTAATAAAAATTGTTTTAACCGAATGGATATATTTCTGGTCCACAATTTTGGGGCATTTGTATCATCTTTTTATGTAAGGACTGTCTAGAGAATTTAACAAATTAATTTATTAATTTTGCATAAAAAATATGTTATTAAATTTAGTTTCTTTTTATATTATACTTAAATTCGAATACTTATGAGAGACACTGTATATAACATTTTTCTAATTATATTACCTTTTACAATCAATACAAATACATTTTAATACTCCATATAAAAATTAAACATTAATTTAATATACATTCAATAATTCAATTCAAAAATTTTCTAATTAAAATTTGGTTATTTCATACATACATATTTCCCATAATGTACATTAAGCATTTATAGAAATTATTTTCTAAATAAAATTTGGTTATGTTTTGCATACATTTTTCACATTTTATAATTTTTCAAGTTCAACATGAAATGTTAAATTTTAGACCATAATTCAATTCCTATAGTAAATAATATTTAAGTTTGATAGTAAAAATATTGTAACCTTATAGTCGCGACTATCGTTTTGTTTCGTGTTTTCGTCGGCACATATATGCTCTGCTTGCGTACATTTCATGTTCGTATATTACTGCTGCATGGGTTCAATATTGTTGACTTCGAATAATTTGTGTAGCAAAATATTTTAATATTATAGGCAAGTCATATGAAATATATGTTGGTATTATAAATATGTCGAGTTGCTGCGTAATATATTGTATGTAAAAACATTTTATATTTGTCTGTAAGCTGTAATATGCAATTGCTTGTATGGGTAAATATTTTTAGCAAAAATACTAGAAACATTTCGAATGGGAGCAATTAAATATATTATATTCATAAAATATATTTATATTTTAATATTGCATACGTATGCATAAGAGAAAATATGTATATGGTTACTTATATATTAGTAATTTTAATCTCTGATATAAACAGGTTTGTTCATAATTTATAAAAAAAAAAACATAATTTCCTTCAGATAATGTGCAGAGTTGTCGCAAAGTTTACTAAGGAAAACATATCAGAAATAAAGACTAATATGTTAAATATCTAAGGTAAAATTATATTGTTCGCTTAATTGTCTGATGATATTACAGAAACAATTTATCGGATATTATTCGAAAGCCATCTTATATTTTACTTCAGAAAATGTGCAGACTATTCTCCTTTATGTCTAAAGAATAATATAGGAATAAAAATAAAATTGTCCTTCGCCAATGCGCAGATTAGTCTCATAATTGTCGTAACGATAAAATTCCCTTTCGACAATGTGCAGACAAGTCTGATGTTAATCGTTCAATACTTCAGAAAATGTGCAGAAAAGTCTAACAAAAAGTTTGCCGATTATTCTGTAAAATTTCTAAAGGAAATTTATATTAAGCTATGTCTACACGGTTGTCAGATCTAACAATATTGCCAGAAAAATTTGTAGAAAATGTCTTGCAATCGTGTAAACTTACAATTTTTGTCTGACAATGTTGTTAGAGAAGGCATTGTCAGACCATTGTCATGCTGTTACCTGATAACAATAATGCCAGGCATCTGACAACCGTGTAAACACATTTGTTGTTCTGGCAATGTTATTGCCAGACATTGCCAGATCATTTCATATTGTTGGATGTACTACTTTTTAACATCTGACAATGGCGTCATTGTCAGATAAAAAACGTATAAAAAAGGTAAACAAAGTGTTTGTGCAAGAAAATAAAATTAATAAAATAAAGAAAAAGTATTTTAAAAAATTTTGTGCTAGTGGTAAAAAGGAATGGACAGTGAAAATGATTTAGCTGAATATTTTGATGGTGGGGAAGCACTTGACCATGTGTTCCAGTCCAAAGCTACATCGCCGGGAGTTTCTCCGGCGTGTAAAAAAAAGTAAACAGAAGTCTTATCGTAAAAAAGTGGAAACATCTTGGTCACATGAGAACATCTTAAAGCTAATTCAGGAAGTTTAAACAAGACGTTCCTTATGGGATGTTGGATGTGCAGAATATAAACTGCACAAAGATAATTTGTGGCAAGAAGTCGCAGATGCCATTCCTGCAAGTTTAAATGACTGTAAAGGGAAATGGACTAATCTACGCATAAGTTTTAACTGCAACATTGAAAAGTTACGGAAAAAAATCTGGCCAAGGTACCGATGAAGAAATTCCAATTACATGGAAATATTTCAAGCCATTGATGTTTTTGGAAAGAAACAAATTACAGCAATCTACTCAATCGACTTTTGTTTTTTGTGTTATTATTTCGTTTAGCGTTGTTGTTCATTATGTTTTGCTATTGCTATATAGTCGATAAAAAGGAAAAATAAAATAAAATTTTATAAAATTTATATTTTTAAATACACTATGATGAAGGGTATATAAGACAATTGTTTAGTGGGTTGGTTTTATTGCATTGTTATTTTTGTTTTTCTGTATTTTCGTTATGTATGTTTAAATGTCTGTTGGTTTAATTGCCTTGTGTATTTTGTTTCTTTTTTCGTTTAGCGTTATTGTTGTTCATTTTGCTTTTGGTGTAATAATAATGTAGTCGGGAAAAATTTTAAAATTTATAAAACTAATATGTATCATAGTGTAGGTGAGGGTATTTAAGATTCGGCACAGCCGAATATAGCACTCTTACTTGTTACTCCCAAAATTAATATGTCGAAATTTAAATCTACATTCAAACTATTTATCAAAACCACACATTTTCTCCCTTTTCAAAACTCTTTGGGCTTGAGTAGTAAAAAAATTATCTTTAAAATTAATAATAAATATTAATACTTAAAATTTCGGATTTTTAATAATTTTCTTCTTTAAAGCATGATTTAAACTCTTCAAAACATTTGAAAAGGTACTTCACTAAAATTAAGGAAGCTAAAACCAATATATTTCCTTAAGGAGCCTTCAAACGATCACATATTACGTACGATAAGTCTAATGAAAAAGTAAGATGAAATTCCATCCGTATTTCAAAAAAGATAATAATAGTCCTATGATATATACTTTTATGTTTACACGATTGGAATAAAACAATTACAAAGTAAGGTGGATACAGATGTTTCACTATTTTGAGTTGACATAAAAATACATCCTTTATCTAATGCATCTTAAATACCCTCACCTACACTATGATACATATTATTTATTATTATAAATTTTAAAATTTATAAATTTTAAAATTTTTCCCGACTACATTATTATTACACCAAAAGCAAAATGAACAACAACAACGCTAAACGAAAAAAGAAACAAAATACACAAGGCAATTAAACCAACAGACATCTAAACATACATAACGAAAATACAGAAAAACAAAAATAACAATGCAATAAAACCAACCCACTAAACAATTGTCTTATATACCCTTCATCATAGTGTATTTAAAAATATACTTATAGATAGCGGAGTCGATTAAGCCTTGTCCGTCCGTCTGTCTGTCTGTTTTTAGAGGACGCCAGATATCGGCGAGATACGAATCTTCAATAATTCTATTAGACATGCTTTCCAGAAGATCGCTATTTAAAATCTTGTTGAAAAATTGTGTCTGAATTACTATCCAATAGAACTAACTATGGTGCAAATTTCATCGCGATCGGAAGACATCGATTTCAAAAGTTGGTTCACTTGACGTGAAGTGCCCCATATATTACTTTACAGTTATTATATCCTACACCACTTTAGTGGGGAGGGTATATTGGATTTGTGCTGATGTTTGTAACATACAAAAATATTTGTCCTAGACCCACCTTATAGTATACCAGTCGAGAATCGTTTTCTGTGTCGATTAAGCTATGTCCGTCCGTCTGACTGGCTGTCCATGTAAACCTTGTGTGCAAGGTACAGGTCGCACAACTAAGTTTTATAGAAGATTGGGCCCCATTTGACCCTAGCACCCATTTAAAGTCCCCTTCAGAAAATTACTTGAATGTCCCAAATTAACTTATAAACACAAATATCGCGATGAAATTCAGCACAATAAAATATTATGTAAATATAAATATATTTACAAAATTTTATCGGGCTTGGTCCATATTTGCCCTTAGCCCCTATATAAGGCCTGTTTCAGAAAATTAGTTTTTCATCCATAAATTGCTTAAATGTATCGGAACAAGGCACAGTGGGACAGAATGGAAATTTTTTGGAAATAAATCTGGCATTTCTAAACGGCTGATCCGATCGGTTAAAATTTGGCGTGAGCGTAGCCAAGGAGTATTTGACTTTAAGTTTTGAAGATGAACCCTGCAGATGCCCCGGGGACGGCCATACTTTTCTCCTCCTTATTTGTCACCTTTATTAGCTGTTTTTTTGTCAATCCTTTCTTGGCGTTATTAGATTCAGTACCTAATATTTTAACAATGAAACTCATGTGCGCGGAAAACTACCTCTAGGATTGACTAAAAAAGCCGCAAGATACAAAACTCAGACAAATTTTGGGGGTGGAAAATCAATAGCGGTCGGCCTCATATTGCACTCCTCCAGTGGCTATTATGGGTCAGTTGTTGTGGTTTTTATTTTTAAGGTTTTAGAAACACTTACACACAAATATGAAAAAAATCAATTTAAAAATATTTGTCTTGAGTTACAAAACATTTATTTTGATAGATATCCCACTCGCATCCCACTAAGCGACCAAAAAGGTTTTAAAGGAAAAGACCTAAGCTATCTTTTGAGAAAAAAATTAATAAAAAAAGAGCCCATTTTGGAAAAAAAGTCAAAAAAGTTTTTGATTTTTCAAAAAAAAGTAAAAATTGTATGTCTTGAGTTACAAAACATATTTTTATAGATATCCTACATTCTTCTGAGCAAAAAAAAATATAAAATGGGTCCATTTTTTTAAAAAAGTCAACTAAGTTTCTGATTTTGAAAAAATTCAAAAATTTTAAATCTTGAGTTACAAAATATTTTTTTGATAGATATCCCACTCGCATCCCACTAAGCGACCATATAGGTCGCATAGGAAAAGACTTAAGCTTTCTTAAAAAAAAAAAATAAAAAGGGGCCATTTTGAAAAAAGTCAAAAATATTTTTGATTAAAAAAAATTAAAAATATTTTATTAAGTTTTTTTAATTTTTTTTCGAAAAAGTGTATAAATAGCTATCTAAACTATTTGGGACACAGTTTGCTAAGAACAATAGAAAGAATAGAAAAAACGTCTAAACGTGAGTTTAAGTTTTGAAGATGAAACCTACAGATGCCCCAGAGACGGCGCTGTGGCGGCTCGTGCCATTATAAATAATAATATTGATATTGATAATAATAATAATAATAATAAAAAGATGAATAATTTAGTAAAATTTAAACTTAATCACAATATATCAATTTATATAATAACTATTTTTACACTTAATTTATGAAGTTTTTAAATTTTCAAATATCAATACTTTTATCCTCCTTATTTGTCACCTTTATTAGCTGCTCATTTTTGTCAATCATTTCTTGGCGTTATTAGATTCAGCACCTAATATTTTAACAATGAAACTCATGTGCGCTGAAAACTACCTCTAGGATTGACTAAAAAAGCCGCAAGATACAAAACTCAGACAAATTTTGGGGGTGGAAAATTAATAGCGGTCGGCCTCATATTGCACTCCTCCAGTGGCTATTATCGGTCAGTTGTTGTGGTTTTTATTTTTAAGGTTTTAGAAACACTTACACACAAATATGAAAAAAATCAATTTTAAATATTTGTCTTAAGTTACAAAACATTTATTTTGATATATATCCCACTCGCATCCCACTAAGCGACCAAAAAGGTTTTAAAGGAAAAGACCTAAGCTTTCTATTCAGAAAAAAAATTAATAAGAAGAGTCCATTTTGGAAAAAAAGTCAAAAAAGTTTTTGATTTTTCAAAAAAAGTAAAAAATTGTATGTCTTGAGTTACAAAACATTTTTTATAGATATACCACTCGCATCCCACTAAGCGACAAAAAGGGTGTTAAAGGAAAACACATAAGCTTTCTTCTGAGCAAAAAAAAAAATAAAAAATGGGTCCATTTTTTTAAAAAAAAGTCAACAAAGTTTTTGATTTTGCAAAAAATTCAAAAATTTTAAATCTTGAGTTACAAAATAGGTCGCTTAGGAAAAGACTTAATTAAGCTTTCTTAAAAAAAAACAAGTATGAATTTATAGTCGGACATTGCCGACATTATGATACCCTACACCAGTCAGTATGTTAAAATTTTGAATTTTTTAAATAAAGCATTTAATTTGTTTTATTGTGGAATATTTTGACTTATTGTTGACAAAAAAGAGAGATTTTGTACAAGAGGGATCATAGGGGAGAAGGGGTAAATATGGGCCTATCCTTATAAATTTTGGTAGATGAATTTACGTCTACTAAAAAGTCATTTATGTAGATTTAAATCGTTTTATAAGTAATTATAAGTTAATTTTGACCATCAAGTCATTTTCTGAAGGGGAGTCTGTATGGGGGTTACCCTAGCCCGATCACAATAAAAATTTGTATTGTCAATTATTGTTCTATAAAACTAATTTTTGCTGATTTTCGTTGACATTATAAAACATTTAACGTATTTATGAGCCTAAAGGCCCGATTCGGGGGGTACGGTTGTATGGGGGCTAGGAGAAATAATGACCGATTTCAACCATTTTCAGTAGCAATCGTCCTTGAAAAAAAGAGTATGTGCCAAATTTCATCAAATTATCTTGAAAACTGCGACCTGTAGCGTGCGCACAAGGTTTACATGGACACACAGACAGACAGACGGACGGACGGACATAGCTAAATCGACTCAGAAAGTGATTCTGAGGCGATTGGTATACTTTAAGGTGGGTCTAAGACCAATATTTTTGGCCATTACAAACTTCAGCACAAACGCATAATACCCTCCCCACAATAGTGGTGTAGGGTATAATAGAAAAATAAAAAGGGCCCATTTTGAAAAATAGTCAAAAATGTTTTTGATTAAAAAAAAATCAAAAATGTTTCATTAAGTTTTTTAAATTTTTTTATTCGAAAAATTGCATAAATAGCTATCTATCTATTTGGGACACATTTTGCTAAGAACAATAGGTAATAAGTTACATGGATGAGAAAAAACACTTGCATGGCCAAAATTTCAAATTTTGACCGCCTCTAACTTAGAAAGTTCACAAGCGATCTTGTTGAAAAATTGTGTCTGAATTACTATCCAATAGAACTAACAAAAGTTGGTTCACTTGACATGAAGTGCCCCATAAATTACTTTACAGTTATTATATCCTACACCACTTTAGTGGCGAGGGTATATTGGATTTGTGCTGATGTTTGTAACATACAAAAATATTTGTCTTAGACCCACCTTATAGTATACCAGTCGAGAATCGTTTTCTGTGTCGATTAAGCTATGTCCGTCCGTCTGACTGGCTGTCCATGTAAACCTTGTGTGCAAGGTACAGGTCGCACAACTAAGTTTTATAGAAGATTGGGCCCCATTTGACCCTAGCACCCATTTAAAGTCCCCTTCAGAAAATTACTTGAATGTCCCAAATTAACTTATAAACACAAATATCGCGATGAAATTCAGCACAATAAAATATTATGTAAATATAAATATATTTACAAAATTTTATCGGGCTTGGTCCATATTTGCCCTTAGCCCCTATATAAGGCCTGTTTCAGAAAATTAGTTTTTCATCCATAAATTGCTTAAATGTATCGGAACAAGGCACAGTGGGACAGTATGAAATTTTTTGGAAATAAATCTGGAATTTCTAAACGGCTGATCCGATCGGTATAAAATTTGGCGTGAGCGTAGCCAAGGAGTATTTGAGTTTAAGTTTTGAAGATGAAACCTGCAGATGCCCCAAAGACGGCGCTGTGGCGGCTCAAAGTAGGGTACCTACGACATGTAAAATTTTAAAACTCGTGCCATTATTAATAATAATATTGATATTGATAATAATAATAATAATAATAATAAGATGAATAATTTAGTAAAATTTAATCTTAATCACAATATATCAATTTATATAATACCTATTTTTACACTTAATTTATGAAATTTTTAAATTTTCAAATATCTATACTTTTATCCTCCTTATTCTTCACCTTTATTAGCTGCTTGTTTTGTCAATCCTTTCTTGGCGTTATTAGATTCAGCTACTGATTTCGCTGCTGGCTTCTTTTTTGGCTTTGGAAAGCATTGAGCAGATGCAGAAAATATTTTTAATTTGAGTCTTCCATCGACAAGCGGTATGAAAGCATGGTATTGAGCAGTGCCATCGATTGTTACCGCAGCATCGAATCTGCTCTTTAGTGTTTTCAATGTTTCCTTATGATCCTCTTTGCTACTAAAAACTATTTTAGTTTCATTACAATAATTCTTTGCCTAATGGAATAAAGCAGTCGCATCTAAGATGCGATCTTGATGAGAGCACTGGAGGTTATACTTCGCTGCATTTCTTTTGAGGTTTACTCCAATACCATCACATGCTCCTTTACCATGAGCAATAGGATAAAAATGCCACTCAGCTGACATTCCTTTTATTAGGGTCAAGAAGGGCTTACATACTAAAGTACCAAATGTTACAAATAATAATAAAAATAAACCACCATATAACCTACCAGGCAACTTCTACCTCTCCACCACTTCTTAAAGTCAAATGTCATAAAATAATAAATAAACTGGTACTTCGAAGAAGGGCCATAAAATATTTCCACTTGATTCCAAAAATTTGTTTCTGGGGACCTGATATTTTAACAATGAAAATCACGTGCGCTGAAAACTACCTTTAGGATTGACTAAAAAAAGCCGCACGATACAAAACTCAGACAAATTTTGGGGGTGGAAAATTAATACCGGTCGGCCTCATATTGCACCCTTGAGTTACACAATATTTTTTTGATAGATATCCCACTTGCATCGCACTAAGCGACCATATAGGTCGCTTAGGAAAAGACTTAAGCTTTCTTAAAAAATAAAAAGGGCCCATTTTGAAAAAAAGTCAAAAATGTTTTTAATTTTTGAGATTTTTGAAAATTTGAGTTCGATCGGACTCTAGTAATATGTAATGTGTGTTTAAGTGATTTTCTGAACCGATCGTGAACAAATCTTGAAATAGAATTTTTGTATACAAAACTAATATTAGTGCCAAATTTTGTACCAATAGCTTTATTTAGCAATGAGTAATGTGCGTTTAAGTGATTTTCGTAAAAGGACTTTGTTTGGGAGCTATGTCCAATTATGTATAGTAGTGGTCGAAACATTCGGATCTGAATCTAAATTTTACATTTTTATTAATTTATTTTTAAACAGTTAATATTACTTTATTAAAATAAGTATAATTTTGAAGATTTGCTTTAGAGTTATTTATAAACTCTCAATAGTTAAAAAACTAACAATACTGATATTGCAGTTTTAGCATGTTTGGGAACTGCTGAAGGACAATTAGTCAAAAAAGTCCTACTTTTTCTACCAACTAGTAAATTATTTACTAGAGGTGTTTCTTACTTATTGAGAGGTCTTTCTTACTTATTGTTACTATCGATACCTTATTTGTTCATTAAAAGGCAAATTGTTAAAAGGCAATTTTATGAATAATTATTTTTGAAATATTTTGTTACGAAAGCTGTATAAAATGCTTAATACGGACTTGATATTTATTTAATACCAGGCCATTTATAGAAAATATAGGTCCTCCCTATTTTCAATTCTATATTTAATTTAATTGTAATCGAAAGTTACTATCATATTGCAAAACTTTTTTGTGTTTAGAGACTTATCTGAAATACAAGTAATATCAACATCCTCATATAAAATAATTTTTTTCAAACTTATTTTGAGAGAAACTTATTTTCTTTTTAAGTGTATAAATAATATTGAAGTACATTTTCACATTTATACTAATTTTAATAAATAAATATTATCTATTTAATAATAATCAGTTTTGTTTTGACCACCACTGTATATAAAGACAAAATTTCAAAATTCTGTATCTATATCATTATTTGGTAATGAATTGTGAATCTAAGTGATTTTCTGCAGGGGAACTAGTATGAGAGCTATGACCACATATGGACCGTTCGTAAACCAATTTTACAGTGTAATTTCTGTATATAAGAGCGATATTTTTGCTAAATGTATGAATATACGTATTTGGTAATGAGTTTTAATGATTTTCGGTAGGGATCCTTGTATGTGAGCTATGACAAAGGATGGACCGATCGTGAAAAAAACTTTGAAAAAAATTTATGTATGTGAAAATAGTATTTATTAATGGGTATCATTATTTGGTAATGAGTTATGCGATTTTAACTGTTTTTCTGAAAGGGACCTTGTATGGAAGCTATGATCAATGTTATGTGCGTTTAAATGATTTTCGGTAGGGGACCTTGTATGCGAGTTATGACCAATTATGGACCGATCCAAAAAACTTGCATAGTAATATTTCTGTATATAAGAGAAACACTAGTACCAAATGTTATATGGATATCTTAATTTAGTAATGAGTTATGTGTGTTTAAGTGATTTTCGGCAGGGGACATTGTATTGTTTCTGAAAAAATTTATTTTGTGAAATTTTGTGAAGATGTGATGGAAGTTATTAAAAAAACCATTTTCCATATGAAATTTACTAAAATTACGTACATCAATACCAAATTCCTGGGTATGTCATACAATTTATATGGCTATTTCATCTTTTTATACATTTTCAGTGTATAATTCAGATAATTATTGAAACTAATTTAACTAGATTGATAGATTCCATCTATCTATCTATCTATCTATCTATCTATCTATCTATCTATCTATCTATCTATCTATCTATCTATCTATCTATCTATCTATCTATCTATCTATCTATCTATCTATCTATCTATCTATCTATCTATCTATCTATCTATCTATCTATCTATCTATCTATCTATCTATCTATCTATCTATTTATCTATCTATCTATCTATCTATCTATCTATCTATCTATCTATCTATCTATCTATCTATCTATCTATCTATCTATCTATCTATCTATCTATCTATCTATCTAAATTTTGCACAAAGGACTTTCATATTTATCTGAACATTTTTGGGAAAAAAGCGGACTTTCATCAAGGGGTGGCTTGGTACCCCAATACGAATTATATAGAAAAATTTGATACTTACTGTAGAAGCTACAATCTTAAATTTTTACATGAACAACTTGGACATCCATGTGAACATTTAAAAAAAATTGGACTTACAATGATATTATTTACACTTCTCATAGCTTACATTAAAATCCTTATTAACTTTCAGAAAAATTGACAACATACAAAAATTTAAGTGGTATCTCCCATGTGTAAGTGTTTTTATTTTTTTGGTTTTAGGGTAGCAAAGCACACTGGGTATAGCTAGTAGTATATAAAGTTCTGATACAATCTAGCCATGTCAGTCCGTCTGTCTGTTGAAAGAGAGAATACACACATGTATTCTCTATTGCTTCAGTTTATTTGATATTGAAAATTGGCAATATGTTTTCACTTAGCTCTTATACAGTTTATGCTGGCATAACGTACTGAGGATCGTTCCAAAATTGACCCTACTCTTAATATAAGGTGCCCTTCAGAAAGTTACTTTATCATTCCTTACTGGTTTATAAATAGCGGCGCAGAGATGGAATTTGACATAAAGCGGAACGACTCAGTGTTCAACGAACAACGGCCAAGGATTGTCACTTCGGGAACACCGACATTACACGTATGTATTCGCTGTTCTTCTTTTTATACACTAAACCACTTTAGTGGTGCATGATCATGAACTTATTTTGGCAGAAATTAAATGCACTTAAAATGCATAAGAGCAAAAGAAATAATGCACTGGGTACAACCACTAATTACATAATAAGAAATAAATTGTGTCCGACCGAACATTCGGGTACGGGTTCGGAGTTCGGTAAAAAGTGAGGTTCGGCAAATGTTCGGTGTTCGGCGAAATTTTGACCGAACACCTTACGCCGAACTTTTTATAAAATGTTTATTTATCATTTTTTTATATCATCAAAAAGTTTTAAAAATGCTGAGCATTTGTTTACAGAACTTATCATACGTCCTGGCTGTACAATAAATTTCCGATTTCAAAGGTACAAAACGCCTTTTCAGCTGAAAAAATGAACTGTTTTTTTTCGGCTGATTTGAAAAACAATTAACCAGAAAGTGATTAAAAAGCTAAGAAAAGTAAAACATTAAATTTGAATTATCTAGTTTCGACTATAAATCTTTGATCTCAATTGTAAAATTGAAATTTTCTAGGTCCTCATTTTTAAACGATCTAGACATGTTAGTCAGACAGTCTCTTAAAAGAACGATAGGACCAAAACTATTGTTACAGATTGATTGGTATTCAGAATAATCAAAATCGGTTTACATTTCGACATGGCCTCCATATAAGGTCCGCTTTAGAAAATGACTAACGTTCATAACAGGCTTAAAAATACTATGAACCAAAATTTCATATAAATCGGCAAATTGAAATTTGCGAATTGTGTTAAGTATTGTAAGTATATTATCTTTATATTATATATATTTTTAATTTATTTAGAAACTGTAATTTTACTGATTCGATAAAATTTATTTTGATTTCGATCCACATTTAAAAAGAAATTTTGATCACCTTGGATCATAATATGATAATGTATAACAATATTATGATAAATACAAAAATATCACGATACAATATTTTGACAGTATTTAATCATAATATGGTATTTTAAAATTGTTACAATAACGATAATATGTTTATACCACCATCATAATTTTAACCACAGCCATGTTTTTCTGTGCGTGCTCTTACGGAGAATTATATCATTGTCAATGAATCGTTTAAAAAACCAATAATAAAGGTATTAAGATATATGCATTTCACAAAAATAGTTTATTATTAGAAATTTATCGTGTTCGACCGAACTTTTAAATTTACCGAAGTTCGGGTTCGGTGTTCGGTACCGAACGAAATTTTGAGTTCGGTCGGACTCTAGAAATAAATAAATAAATAAATAAAAAAAAAATTATAGTCGGTCGAGGTCGACTGCTACAAGAAGTAAAATGTGAATTAGTTTTCATAATAAAACATTTAAGTCGAACCTTGCCTCAAATTTTGAAGGGAGCTTTTTAAAGAGGCTAGGGTCAAATTATAGAGTTCATGAGGGTCTATAATTATAGAGTTCATGAGGGTCAGTATAGTATATAAGGTGTGTTTCAGAATTATAAGAACACTTTTTATTATAATATTTTTCCTTAAAAATATTTAATAAATTTTATAAATTATTTTGGAAACATGATCATCTTTCAACGTGCTTTTCATCGATGTGCAATTTATCTCCATTTCTTTCGTAATTTCTAATATTTTTTAAATAACAAGTTTGTCTGTGTTTCAAAATTATAAAAACACTTCATTATTTTTTAAAAATTAAACACAATTTTAAAAAATTATTTGGTAATTCGGACTCCCTTATATTTTAGAAGATTAAATATTCCAGAATTCACACTTTTTACTAAAGTTTTTATTATATTTTGATCAATATTTGATGATTCCTGTGAAATTCCATTTTTTCGTAAATTAAGGCTTTCGTACGTTGATTTCCTAAGCAAACTAGATTGGGTTGTATTCCCTAAAGACTTTCCGTGGACTTTACATCTAGTTAGCACTGCTGACCACTCTAAAGCAGGTGTATTTTTGGTGTTAAACCAGTTTTTGAAAAATCTTATGTTGGGTATAAAGCTTTGAAGTAACATGATGGGGTAGTAACCGCGGAACTTGCATTATTTTTAATTATTTTGAATTATTTATTTCTGAAATTGTCCTCCACACTGTTATTTTAGGCACTGAAACGCCAATCTGAGCTTTTATATTTAGTAAACTCAAAGTTGAATTGTTCTTTTTTGCGTATATTAGGGGTATTTTTCGCTGGGAAAGAGTTTTCTGACATGCTGATCACTTGATTTGTGCTTAATTATCACGATAAATAAAAAAATAACAACTTTCTCAATCCTATCCAATTTCTGAGCAATTTGCCTAAATTTCAAAAGTTGGTCTTTTATGGCCGAAATTTTACCTTTTGCAGGGTCAGAATGAAAAAATCTACATGGTACATCAAAGACACAATTTTTTTTCTTTATTTTAGGACGAATTATATGCAAGTTTTTTGGCCAACTTAGTAGGCATAATTGGTTTTTATTGATTTGGTTTTATAATGTGGCAACCCCTTTAATATTAAAATATACAATCAATTTATCCATTTTATATAAATCAAATATTTTCATAAAAAATAAATTTAATTTTGCTTTAACTTTTGATAAAGAAAGTTTGTTTTAAATAATAAAATAAACCTCTATAATTTGGTGACCCCGAAATGCCTACAACACGTTCACCTATACGTGAATCTATTGGAGATTCAAGTTCTGGTAGTTCTCAAGAGAGGTCCGTCTTGGATCAACCACATGACAATGTAAATGTTCCAGAAATTTCTGCAGCGACTGCAAACGTACAGAAGTTGCCTCATTTCTGGTCGGAGCAACCCCATTTATGGTTTATCCAAATCGAAAGCATTTTCTCCCTAGCTCATATAACAAGAGATGAAACTAAATTTACCCATGTAATTGCGAATTTAGATCCAACATATCTTAAGTTTGTGGGAGATATTTTGGTATCACCACCGCAAATCGGAAAATACAACGCAATCAAAGAGCAAATGATGAGATACATTTGCTGTTTCTGAAGAGGCAAAACTTAAGAAACTTTTTGGTGGTTTAGTAATTGGTGACCAAAAACCGTCACATTTTTTGCAGTCAATGAAGGCTCTTGCAGCTGGTAATAATATAGGGGACAATGTCCTTAAAACATTATTTTTAGATCAACTGCCAGACAACATACGCTCAATTCTGGTTACAAGCAACGCAGATTTACCAACTATTGCACAACAGGCGGATAAGATAATGAATATAGCATATCCTCAGGTATCTGCAATATCACCTACAGACAACATTATTCAAGAAATTTCAGCTAAAATTGAAGCTTTGGAAAAGAAAATTGATTTATCTTCCAGGAGAAGTAATTTTCGTGAAGACAGTAACCAACGACGTCGCAGCAAAAGCCGTAATAGACGAAGTGGTTGGTGTTGGTATCATAGTCGCTTTGAAGATAGAGCCGAAAAATGTATACCACCATGCTCTTATAATCAACAATCAAAAAACTAGAAGTTGTTTCGGACAATGCGGCATCCGAAACAATGTTGCCAAAGACAAGCCGCCTACTTATAGCAGATCGCGTCACAAAATGGAATTTTTTAATTGACACAGGTGCAGACGTGTCAGTAATTCCTTATTCAAGAAATATTATAAAATCAAATTTAGGTTGTCCACTAAAACTTTATGCTGCAAATGGCACAGAAATCCAAACATATGGTACAAAATTGTTGGAGCTGAACCTTGGATTAAGGCGGTCGTTTCGATGGGTTTTTATTGTTGCGAATGTTACTCGTCCAATTCTTGGATCGGATTTTTTAAAATATCACCACCTTTTGCCGGATCTTCATAATCGTACGTTAATAGATGGAAAAACTTTGATGAAATCATCGGCACAAATAACTCAATCATCATCTACCACGATTTCTCATATTATTAAAGATGATTCTATATATCAGAAATTACTTCAGGAATTTCCTGATGTTGTGAGCATTAACTCATCACTTCTAGCAGCTAAAAACACTAAAGCGTTTCATTTTATTGAGACAACAGGAAGACCTGTGACGGCAAAAGCCCGACGATTAGATCCTAAACGCTTGTCAATTGCAAAGAAAGAGTTCCAGTTTATGTTAGATCAAGGAATAATCCAACCATCGAAAAGTGAATGGTCAAATCCTCTTCACATGGTACCAAAAAGCAACGGAGACTGGCGTCCATGTGGGGATTACCGTTTTCTTAATCAAAAAACGGTACCAGATAAGTATTCGATTCCCTTCATAACAGATTTTAATTATAATTTAAAAGGGTGTAAAATTTTTTCAAAACTGGACCTTGTACGTGCTTATCATCAGATACGAGTTAATCCTGCTGATGTACCAAAAACGGCGATAATTACGCCCTTTGGACTTTTCGAGTTTCTTAAGATGCCTTTTGGACTCAGAAATGCAGCTCAAACTTTCCAACGCTATATGGATGAAGTGTGCAGAGGATTAAATTTCGTCTTTGTTTACATAGACGATGTTTTAATCGCTTCAAGAAATGAAGAAGAACATCTTTCACATCTTCGTTTATTGCTAGAACGTTTTAGTGAACATGGAATATTAATAAATCCTGGAAAATGTACATTTGGTGTAAAAGAAATCAATATTTTTATGCGT
The DNA here is from genome assembly GCF_022045245.1 of Lucilia cuprina. NCBI lineage: Eukaryota > Metazoa > Arthropoda > Insecta > Diptera > Calliphoridae > Lucilia > Lucilia cuprina. The sequence continues at coordinate 51,652,095 of NC_060952.1, read as the reverse complement.
TGCAAACATCAGCACAAACCCAATTTACCCTCCCAATTAAAGTGGTGTAAAGTGTAATAAATAAATTAATAAACCAGTAAGATAGTTGTATTCCAGCTATACCCAGTGTGATATGCTACCCATGTTTGTTTCTTATGGAAGATGCCACACAAATTATTGCAAGTTTAATTAAGATTTTAATGTAATCTATTAGCCCATTCAGACCAGGTCGAAATTGTGTAATTTGGGCTCGAAATATAGGAAATCTTACCTGTTTAGACCAATGTTTTGGACACTTAAACGGATTTAGCTTGCAAGAAAAAAATTTTCTTCAGCGTAAAGTTACAATTTTTAAGCATTTAATAATTTATTACCTAATTAATATGGGGGATCCAAAATCCCCATATGAAAATTCTTCCTGTTTTCTACAACATGTTCAGATAAATATTGAAGTTCTTCTTGCAAAAATTTAGTTTTATTTGTTTCCCTGATAAACGAAATCATGTATAAAATTCATTTGGGATGTCCGTTCCCCACATTGATAATGTGCCCATTTATTACCCAAGATGTTTTCCTACATAGATCCTACAATTCTTGGTACCTCCCGTATTTAACTAAATACAAAAAATCGTTTACCTCAGAAACTATTAAAGCAAAAATTCTAAACTTTTGCACTAACAACTTTGACATTGGTGAAATAAATTAGGGGTGGGAAACTGATAGAGATAGAATAATCAAATTTTGCACTAAGAATTCTGACATCCATGTGAATATATGAGTAACTAGCTGTGTGTACCCGTCGTTGCCCAGTTTTCTTCGAAAATTAAAAAGAATAATTTTCTATCTGTAATGACTATACTTTTGTTTTAAATAGGTGTCAAAAGTTAGCTTATAACGATAAAATAGTTATTATATTTTTCCGCATTTTGTTTAATACTTAAAGTCAGTTTCTGGACCAAAAAGTCCTTTAAAAATTTACAAATTAATAATGAGTTTAAATTAGGAAATTTTGACCAATTTGTAGACAAATTTAAGAAACTTTCTTCGAGAAATTATACTGAAATCAATTCATGGTAGGGAACTAAGGACACTTTCAAATTAGTTGTTTTAATTTTTCCACGTGCAGTAGATTTTAAGAACTGTTCAGTTTAAATTTGGTCACACTTTACTTTGAACTGTAGTGCCCCTGGTGTAAAGAGTCAAAAGGCTTCGGGACATTTTATTAACTACAAAAATACCTACAATTAAACAACAAAAATTTCAAGCGATTTTCTTGCTATTTGAAAAATTACATGCAGTTACTCTGAAACGATTATGAAAAATTCTGGACAAAATCATGAAAAATTTGAGCTCATTGCAAGATTTCAAAATTCTTAAAATGAACAAAATTACTGTCCTTGGAAAATATGAATAGTTCTTGATTTTTGACAGAGAAAACAAAACAACTTTTAATTTGACAAACAATTTTGAGTTGTAAGAGTAAAACCACCGTTTTTGTCTCAACATTATTTCTCAAATTCATCCATTTATACAAAAGTATGTTTAAAAAAATTATTTTTATTCATTAGCTTTTATGCATCCACACTTGTATATCGTTAGATATACAAAAGACATACCCAAATAATTTTACTTATTAAAATATCCAAATCTTCCTTCAATTAAAAAAATTTCGGAATTTGTTAATGGTAAATGGAAAATGTGTACTGGAGTTATTCAAAATCATTATTAGATTTGAAAAGCTTGCAATAAATACGGCGCTACACACGAAAAAGTTATGCAGAATATTTGGTGGATAATTTTCTAAAAGTATAAAAAGATATCGAAAGATGAGTTCATCCAAATTTTATATGAACAATGCTTTATATGCATCATTTGAGAGGTCTACTTGTTTATATAAGATTTGCAAAAGAGCTGTCTTTCGGGACACTCTAATGAGTAGTCTTCATGGTTTTTTAGATTTGAGCTGCATTTAAAAAATGGCAACTGAATTTATATCAAGATAATTTTTTCATGGTATATGTATTTAACTGATCACAGATTTTTATTGTTATCTCGATTTAACAATAAATTTATATTTTATATTTTTGATATAAAACTCGATTTCTATGGAAAATATTAGAGATTACGCATCTTTATTGTTTTCTCGAATTGAGAGTTATTTAAAGTAAATTTTTAAAGAGTTATATAAAAATAAATTTTAAGGGGAGATAAGAATGATATGATCATATCATTTACCCTATTTTGGGATCGTGGGAAACTACAACTAAACTCCAGATCAAAAAGTTGATTCCAAAAATACACTGTATGTTGCCAAATTTCTTGAAAATCGGTTTATATTTAGCCTAGAAATTTGGTGTTATAGCTGGTATTCTAAAAGTTAACATAAAAATATGCGTAGCATCCAATCAATAAAATATAGAGTCTTTTTTAACTTCTGAGGTTACAGCTATTAACATGCCGAATTTTATGTAAATCGGTTTAGTAGTTATGTAGTGAAAGAGTAAAAAGAGTCTCATATTTATTATTAAATACATATTATACGTTTTGAAGATGTAATGTTTCGTACTGTTCATGAAAATCGGATCAGTAGTTTTTTGTATGCCTGAACTTAAATTTGGTTTAATTATTGTTTTACCAAAAGTTGGGGTAAAAAGGGGATTGGCGTCCAATCTATATCCTGAGGTCAGACATATTGGTGTACCAAATTTCATGTAAATCGGTTTAGTAGTTTTCTGTAAGTCTGGAATGGAAAATTTGTATGACAATTATATAGAAAAAAGTGAGAATAAGAAGAATCGTGACGTCAAGTCATGATTTTATATGTAGCATATTTTCCACTTTCGAATAGAACTATTAGTGTTGTAAATGTAATGTAAATCCGTTCAGTAATTTGTCATTAAAAGCGTAACAAACAGACATTTTCTCTCATTTAATTATAGGATAATATATAGGTAAGGATAATTTAATAAAAAGTGGGCGTATAAA
>NC_060952.1:51636504-51649031 GCF_022045245.1 Lucilia cuprina | reverse complement strand
AAATTTTACGGAGATCGGTCCATAATTGACGCTACCCCCATATAAGGCCCCTTCAGGAAATGACTTTAAAGCTCAGTACTGGCTTAAAAATACTAGTAAATTTATGAATTTCGACATAAATTAGTTTCGTGAAAGCTAATATCTCTATCTCTTTTATAGGAACCGAAATCTTTCTATCAATTTTTATGAGGACCATAAAAATTCCGCCCCAGAAAATGACGCGAAAAATACGAATACCGCAATGCAACTCGACATAAAACAATTTTGATTTAAACTCTCACTACCATATTTTATGACTTTAATGCTCCTTAATGGCTTCAAAATGCAAGTAGATTGATGAAATTTTAAACCAATAAGGAACTGAAATCTTCCTACAGACTTTTATGAGAATTGGTCCATATATGTATGTATAAATACCCCTACTCGCTATAAAAATTAACACTGTCAATAGTAAAACCCCCATTAATGGACCTCTTTCAAATGTTACCCTGATGTTCTTATTAATATCGATATATAATAATAAAATATTCAAAATATCAAAGTTCATTTATATATCAGTGATTTGATGGTGGGTATAAAAGATTCGGCATAGCCGAATATAACACTCTTACTTGTTTGACTTCAAAACATCCATTTTTATATGATTTGAAGAATATATTTGCAATATATTAAAAACTTCACTTTTCATTTTATATAAAATTGGCTTTTCTGATTGAAAAAGGACATTAAAAGAAACTAGAATGCCTAAAGCATATGACAATCATTTCAGATTTATTTAGCCAATCAGATTGGAATCTGAATTCATTTCTTCCAGTCATCCCTAAAGTAAGTTATTATTTAACTAGATCTAAAAAACAACTTAACTTTTACACACTTGAAACTAAATTACCACTAGAAATTAGTTTGAGTTAAATTTGATTATTTAGAAATTTTCTTATTTCTTGTTTCGTTATTTTTGAATATAAAAATATGTTTATGTACCATTTACATGTATGTATGTGAATCACTTTTTTTAACAACCGGCTTTCAACAAATTAAACCACTAGTTAAATTTGATTATTTAGAAATTTTCTTATTTCTGGTTTCGTTATTTTTGAATATAAAAATATGTATATCTACTATTAACATGTATTTATGTGAATCACTTTTTTAACATCCTGCTTTTAACAAATTTCAAAAAATCGCATATATTAAAAAAGGACGGACACTTTTTTCTTAAGTGTTTCAAAGGGAAAATTAATGTCTATGTATGTATGTATGTGTGTGGATCGTTTAGGTTTAATAAAAACATCGACTTATTATTCAAACAAGTGTGCAAACTGCTGCATATGCAAGAAAAGGATACATATGTACGTGTTGTAAAGCGAAAATAAATGACAACCAAAACCAGTGTTTGAAAGAATACTTAATACTTATGTAAATACAATGAGATTTTAAATTACACATAATTTACACATGAGATCAATTACACATGGGCTACACATGGAAATAAAAATTACACACAATATGTGTAATTACACATGAAGTGGCAACACTGGACCAAATACTGTGTATAGGAGTTGCCGATCGTGGCTTTAAATGCATTAAAAGCCGACCTTTTTATCAACTAGTTATAGTTGATTCTTGGATTATTTTTAATGTAGTCAACTGACTATTTTAACATGGTGATGTCCTACGCAGTAGTCAATTGTCCGACTCTGCATGACTTTTCAACTAGCTTAGTTACTAGTTAGTTACTAAAAAATTAGCTTAAAGTTAATGGCAGAAAAGTCAAGTAATAGTTTCTTTTGTATTCCCTACTGTATTAATTAATTACATTTTAATTAAATATATTTAAAATTTAACTAGTAGTTATCTAAATTACAAGACATCAGTTTTCTGCAGGGGAACTAATAATAACACCGATATCCATAAAATTATGAATGATTTGTTCATTATTTCCATGATTCCCATTGACCTTAATCTAAATTTTAAAATGTTATGTGTAATGTTAACTGTTAATGTATTATATTTACAGTATTAATCAGCAGAATTTAGAATTTAGGGAACGAGTTTTGAAATATTTAACCTTTTATAATTAATTTTTCCAATTAGCTTATAGTTAGTATTTAAAAGTCAGTTCTTTACGTTGCAAAATACAACACTTCAGGACAGCTCTGCATTACATTGTAGTTAGCCTAAAGTATAGCCGACTTTTTCATCATTTCATAGTTATGGCTGATCATTGGATTATTTTTACCACTTATGGTGGTGGAGGGTATAAAAATTGTATGTAAAATTACAGTGGCGAAGAAAAGTGACAATGAAAGTACTGTGAATAAATTTGGATTTTTATTAAATAAAAATTATATATATTTCCCTATTGTAATAAAAAATTCGAAATGTTTATGAAGAAGTAATATTTGTATTCACTGTAAAAATATAAATAAAATAAGCAAACAATAATACCACTTAAAAAAAAACAAGTAAGAGTGTTATATTCGGCTATGCCGAATCTTTTATACCCACCATCAAATCACTGCCATATAAACGAACTTTGATATTTTGAATATTTCATTATTATATATCGATATTAATGAGAACATCAGGGTAACATTTGAAAGAGGTCCATTAATGGGGGTTTACTATTGACAGTGCTAATTTTTATAGGGAGTAGGGTTATTTATACATATATGGACCAATTCTCATAAAAGTCTGTAGGAAGATTTCAGTTCCTTATTTGTTTAAAATTTCATCGATCTACTTGTATTTTGAAGCCATTAAGGAGCATTAAAGTCATAAAATATGGTAGAGAGATTTTAAATCAAAATTGTTTTATGTCGAGTTGCCTTGCGGTATTCATATTTTTCGCGTCATTTTCTGGGGCGGAATTTATATGGGGTGGTGTTATTATGGACTGATCCTCATAAAATTTGATAGAGAGATTTCGGTTGCTATAGAAGGAATAGAGATATTAGCTTACACGGAGGGGACCTTATATGGGCGCTAGGGTCAATAATAGACCAATTCACATAAAATTTGATATAGAGGTTTTGGTTCCTAAGATATATACTTATGTCAAATTTCTACGCTATATTCGCTATATTTACGCCCATAATTAACGCTAAAGTCGTTTTCTGAAGGGGGCCTTATGTGGGGGGAAGGGTCAACTATGGACCGATCCACATAAAATTTGGTAAATCTCGACTTGTATAAATCTTACTTCCGTGTAATTTCATTGTTGTAATCATATTTTTGAGCCAGTAATGAGCATTAAAGAAAGTTTATGGAAGACTTTAATTTCATCGCTATATTCGTTTGTTTAAGCCAGTAGTGAGCTTAATGGACCTTATATGGGGGGTCAATTATGGGACGATCCACATAAAATTTCATAGATAAGTTTTGCGTAAGAAACTTACTTATGTCAAATTTCATCGAAATACTTGTATTTTTAAGCCAGTAATGAGCGTTAAAGTCATTTTCTGAAGGGGACCTTATAATGGGGGTGTAGGGCCAATTATGGACCGATATACATAAAATTTGATTGAGAGATATTGGCTTGCATGAAACTTATGTGTGTCGAATTTCTTCGCTATATTCCCATTTTTAAGCCAGTAATGAGCGTTAAAAGTCATTTTCTGGAGGGGACCTTATATGGGGGGAGGGTCAATTATGGACCGATCCACATAAAATTTCATAGAAATGTTTGGCTAGTAAGAAACTTACTTATGTCAAATTTCATCGCTATACTTGTATTTTTAAGCGAGTAATGAGCGTTAAAGTAATTTTCTGAAGGGGACTTTATATGGGGGGTAGGGTCAATTATGGACCGATCCACATAAAATTCATAGAGAGGTTTTGGCTAGTAGAGAGGTTTTGGCTAGTGAGAAACTTACTTATGTCATATATCATCGCTATACTTTTATTTTTAAGAGATTAATGAGCGTTAAACTCATTTCTGAAGGGGACCTTATATGGGGAGTAGGGTCAATAATTGACCGATATACATAAAAATTTGTTGAGAGATATTTGACTTGCATGAAACTTATGTAATTCGAATTTCATCGCTATATTCCCATTTTTAAGCCAGTTAAAGTCATTTTCTGAAGGGATCTTATATGGGGGTAGGGTCAATTATGGACCGATCCACATAAAATTTCATAGAAAGGTTTTGGCTAGTAAGAAACTTACTTATGTCAAATTTCATCGCTATATTCCCATTTTTATGCCAGTAATGAGCGTTAAAGTCATTTTCTAAAGGGGACCTTATATGGGGGTAGGTCAATTATGGACCGATATACATAAAATTGGTTGAGAGATATTGGCTTGCATAAAACTTATGTGTGTCGAATTTCATCGCTATATTCCCATTTTTAAGCGAGTAATGAGCGTTAAAGTCATTTTCTGAAGGGACCTTATATGGGGGGTAGGTCAATTATGGACCGATCCACATAAAATTTCATAGATAGTTTTGTCTAGTAAGAAACTTACTTATGTCAAATTTCATCGCTACACTTGTATTTTTAAGCGAGTAATGAGCGTTAAAGTCATTTTCTGAAGGGACGTTATATGGGGGTAGGGTCAATTATGGACCGATATACATAAAATTTGGTTTTGAGATATTGGCTTGCATAAAACTTATGTGTGTCGAATTTCATCGCTATATTCTCAATTTTAAGCGAGTAATGAGCGTTAAAGTCATTTCTGAAGGGGACCTTATATGGGGGGTAGGGTCAATTATGGACCGATCCGCATAAAATTGCATAAAGAAGTTTTGCCTAGTAAAAAACTTACCTATGTCAAATTTCATCGCTATACTTGTAATTTTTAAGAGAGTAATAGCGTTAAAGTCATTTTCTGAAGGGGACCTTATATGGGGGTAGGGTCAATTATGGACCGATATACATAAAATTTGGTTGAGAGATATTGACTTGCATGAAACTTATGTGTGTCGAATTTCATCGCTACATTCGCATTTTTTAAGCCAGCAATCAGCTATTTAGTCCATTTTCTAAAGGGGCCCTTATATGGGAGGTAGGGCCAATTAAGGTCCTATGTCCGCCATAATGCAGAATTATTTGCAGACATCAAAAAACTGACCTATGCGAAATTTTGTGCTATTTGCTTCATAAACAACGAATTTGTGAATATTTCAAACTATTTATACAGTATTCCGGGGGGTACAGTTGTATGGGGGCTATGTGAAATCGTTGACCGATTTTGCCCATTTTCAATACCAAATATTTCTGATCAATAAAATATATTTTGGGAAAATTTCATCTCAATATCTCTTATTTTGTGGACGCTATCGTGCCAACAACAGACAGACGGACAGACGGACGGACATGGCTAGATCGTCTTAGAATCTTACGAGGTCCCAGAATATATATACTTTATGGAGTCTTAGAGCAATATTGCGATGTGTTACACACGGAATGACGAAATCAATATACCCCCCATCTTTTTTGATGGTGGGTATAAAAACGTATGGCAAATCAACGAATCAGATGAAAACCTATTTTCAAACATAAATTATATTTATATTAGAGTTGCTGCATATAAATCATTAACTCAGATATCTGCATCAGAAAAATCAATCATTCTTCAAGATTGTAGAGAATTTTACATTTAGGCAATTCGTCAAATAAAATCAAGATTTGAGTTTAGTGATCAAATTTATTCTATTGTAGATATTGTTAATCCAAAAGTTGCTCAATCTTTTGAACCAAACACATTATCCCTTTTTAAAAAAAGATCTCCGTCAACAACTTGATAATTAATGGCGACAGCATGCTCTATTAGACTTTGAAAAATTTGAACCTAAAGTTTTTAAATTAAAAAAATTCTTTAAATTAAAATAAAAATTAAAAAAGGGCATGTGTAATTTTTTTAATGTGTAATTTAGGAGTCGATCAAGTGTAGTTTCTAAATTTTTTGGTGGCAACACTGATTTGGTCGTTATTAAATATACACAGACTACTTACATGCATAGAAAACACAATTCAGTCTCATTTGAGCTGTCATAGAATAAGGTTGTGTCGTGGCTCGTTTCTTGCTTTTGCAATGAAAATAAACGAAAGTATATTAATGGAATGGATAATACTAATTATTGTTGTACTTTTTTAGTATCTGCACTGCATATTTAGTAGTTTTTAGAATTATTAACTTTTTTAAATGTTTTTTTTTTCTTTTAACATAATTTACAAATTATAATAATTAACTAAAATGTAATGTAATTTTGTTTAATCTCTACCTTTAATATGTATATATTTAATTACAAATGTAGTTAAAAAGCTCAAATTTGTGTTTTTATATAGATATATTTTAATATTTGAAACAGTGTTAGAAAAACTACTACTGCTCCAAACAATTGTCTGAAGTTGTAGCAGTAGCATTTGTTTTGTTTTATAACACCGTACAAAAAATTGGGAAAAATTGTTGCACACATGAGCAAGACCATATACGTTGGATACTACATACTTGATATAGTTAACCTACATTTTTGGTTTTTTTATTTTCTGATCGTTTCTTCCTTTAAAAGGACTTTAAAGTTTAAAAGGAAGAGTAAGTATAATTATATTTAGCTTAAATTTGGTTTGGTCTAGTAGGTCGATATAGGTATCGATTGAAAGAGAAGAATAACAGTATTTTTACAAATAAAATAGTTTTAAAATGTTAGAATAAAAAAACTAAAAAATGATCTTTTAAATTTTAATCCTTTAATATAAGATGTATTCAAATTAAAAAAAAATTTGTTGAGAATATTTTGTTTAATTTAATTTATTATTTATACCAATTACCTACCCCCATTATCCTAATGTCTGTTAATTTTTTATCCTAACGTTAAATTGACAGTTTTCAGACAAGATACCTACCAATTAAACATAACCGGTGGATAACAGGCCTTAAAATATATAAAATTTTATTTCGTATGAATATGACGGTTTAGTGATTAAAACATGTTGTATACATATTAAAGGCCTGCTTATGATGGCGCACACGATATTTGTTTAAGAAATTGTCGCATTATTGTTGTCTTGTGCAGGCCTTTAATCTCTATTTGACTCTAGCCCACATTCAGAAAATTGGTTTTTCTTAAATATGTCGCAATTGAAATAAAATTCAACAATAAATATAAACATAATATGCTCGGCCAAGTCCGGCTATACTTTCCTAACTTGTTTAAATATTTATGTATATCGTGGTTTACTATTTGCACATGATATACCTTCGCACTGTTGTATTTTTTAATAAAAACTATATAATAAACTACTTTGATAACATTATTGGGATGTCAAAGATATTTTTAAAAGATATATATAATTTAGAATAACTATAGAGTTCGGAATAATTGTGTTAAATTAAAAAGGAAAATATAATTTCAAAGAAAGGAGTTTTAACATGAAAGGATAAAAAATGCAAGATATCCTTAATCAATTGTTATCCTTTAATATTCTTCAAAGTTTCCACTTTTTAACTTTTTGTCATAGAGATAAAGAAACTCGGTTCCACAATAACAAATTTCTAATTTTTCTACATAATATTTAAAAAAAAGGACTTTGAAATTTTTAGAGGGGAAAATTTTATTAATTAATTTATTGAGATATTTAAAAAATATTATAAAAATTAAACAAATGGAGCTATGAAGATCAAATTTCAGACTTTTGTACTCCATTCTAATGTCTTTATTATGAATATTTTTTGTTGAACAATTTCGTATAAAATTTCAAGGATAATAAAGGATAAACTTTTATAAGGATATTTTTTACATCTTTTTATTCTTAAAAAATAAAACAAAATACGAGATAAAAATACTGCAATTGTCGTCTTTAGTTTGATACCCATATTGTTATAATAGGGTGGCTTAAAATATTTTATAAAAATTTTTGAAAATTGTATACACCTCAAATTTTAAAGTCCTTTTAAAAGGACAAACGATCAGAAAATGAAAAACTGAGTACGCAGTTATACCATATAAATTATGTTCTTTCGTATATATATGGTTTGGTTCGTGTGTGAAAAATGGTGTTGGACGGTGTAATCATAGGTTTTTAAAACTATTGCTACTTATAAAGAGTAAATCTCAAATATAGCAGTAATAATAAATCAGTAGCAGTAGAAATATTAAAAATAAAACATTAACTACAATTGGGGTAGTAGCTTAAAAATGCAAATAATTTTATTGCTACTTTTGAAAAGTAGCAATAGAAATCATTGCTACTATAATTGAGGTAGCAATAGCAAAAATAAAAAACTTCGACAACAAAAAATAAACTAACAAATACACATATCCGAATTTACATTCAATCGCATTAAAATCGTTTCAATTTTACATGCTTACTTAAAAAGGTCTGTAGATGGTCTTCTTTCGAAGGCTTTTTATAAGATTTTCATTCGAAGGATTTGTAAAATGGCCTTATAAGAAATTACATTAATACACATATTGACTTATTCATTAGAACTTATAAAAATTGTATGAAGTAAATTTTCATACATAATTCTTTGATAAATGTACATAAATGCTTTTAGTAGTTGAAATAGAGTCCTTCTAGAATATCTCTTGCGAAAAGGCAATAAAAAATTTATATCGCATCTTTATAATATGTAAATATATCTTTAGAAGGCCCCCAAATCGAAGTCCTAGAATTTTATCCCACAGCTTGTGCCTTTTTTGGAATGACGTAATTTTGTTAGTTTTTTTATTAAAAAAATAATTTTTATGCTACCAAAATTTAGGTAGCATTGCTACCAAAAATTTAAGTAGCAGTAGCAATGCTACATAAATAAAGTAGCAATGCTACCAAATTTTTGATTGTTAAAAAATATAATAACATTTATTACTACTTCAAGAAAATATTTACTGCTACTATTTGAAGTAATGTACTACTACATTAAAATATTTAAATACCAATGACTCTGCTACTGCTATTAAAGTTTTTATTTTTTGCTACATGTATAACTACTGCTACCAAAATCTAAATGTAGCAGTAGTAAAAGTAAATGATTTGCTGCTAGTTTTTAAATATTTTTAACTACAACATTAGTTATTTTTCGTTACTACAGCTACTTGTAGTCTAGTTATTTAAACACTGATTTAAAATAAATATGTACAAAACAAGGCAAATAATATTTGCTACTTTTAAACAAAAAATATTAATTTTGAATTACATTAATATTATTTCTTATTCCATATATGCATTTTTGTGGAGATGAAAGTACAATGATCTCTCATTTCTTGTTTTTACGCTCTTTCACTTATACAAGTGCAAAATTTAGTAGTATATGTCTGCTGATCCGGGATATAGAGCAAAACAGAGAGTATATATCTCAGCAACAAGACGAGATAGCCGAAAACGGATTGAAGATTTAAAAAATTTTGGGTCGAAAACTTATAGTGGCGTCCTTAACTCAAAATGACGTATAGAGCACTTAAACACCCGGGCGACGATTTATCCGACACATTCATAAGGGAAAAACATACGACACATTTATTATAGGTAGACGGGTGGGTGAGGCCCGTACTCCACTTTCATCACCGTACCATATACAATTAATACCAACTCATTTCCAACGCTTAGTCCCACAGACACTCCACTGTGGGGTAACTGTTGTTTCGGCAACAGCCCGAAATATTGACTTTGTCTTACAACAGACTTTTAACTGCAACTCATTCTTCGCGTGAATTTGGGTTTTAACCGCAGCCACTACTGATTAACCAGGACATTGTCCTGCGGCCATCCGTAGTACCAGATTATGTGGCTTTCTGGTTAGACCACTTATCAATTTATGATAGGACTAAGCCAGACAGTAGACTGTAAACACCAAATTATAGTCCCGACCGACTAGAGGTATTGGTAGCACCTATCTACCACCGGATTGCAATACAACAATATGGGATCTGTCATCAAGGATTCATGTCCGGGGGGAGTAAGAAGGTATACATAAGTTTTTCATTCCGTTAGTAATTTCTATAATAAAATTTTCCGACCCGATAAAGTATATATATTCTGGATCTTTATAAATAGCGGAGTCGATTTAGCCATGTCCGTCTGTGTATATGTTGAAATCCGTTCTCCGAGATCCGAATTTTCAATAATTCTATTGGAAATACGGGCAAATAGAAATTCCAGACCACCTCTGAAAATTTCTTCAAAAATATACACGTGCATGCTTATACAAAACGATGAACAAACAAAACACAGTATAAAACGGTAATTTTTTTGTTACTGTAACTTCTTGTTTATAAACACGTTGTTGACGTTGTTATTGGCTAGAAACATGTAATTATGTATATAGAGCATGTATTAGCGAGAACACATTAAAGGGGACTTTTTAGTACTTTTTCGTTCTACAAATGGTACTTTTTGAAATTTCTTTAATATTGAACCTGGAAACATGAAATTAAGTATGAAGAGTCTGGATTAAATGAGAACCTACAAAATGGGGCTTTTTGATACTTTTTTCGTTCTTCAAAATGTAGGTTTTGAAATTTCTATAATATTGAACCCAGAAACATGAAATTAATTATGTAGATCCTGGATTACTTCAAACGTTATTTGAAGGTATAAATAATGGGACTTTTAGGCACTTTTTCAGTCTTTAGAAACATGTAATTAAGTATGAAGAGCCCTGAAGAACCAATTGGTATTTTGTGATGTTTTGTTAATAAAATTCGTACTGACTGTTAACACATCATGGTAAAGGGTATATAAGATTCGGCACAGCCGAATATAGAACTTTTACTTGTTTTCATTTTATTAATTCTTTCTTGAATCTTTCTTATATAGAAATTTACATTAAGTATTAAACTTTAACCTAAACTATAACTAACATTGTTATTGGAGCACATGTTCTAGAGCTGACCGTGGTCCAATTAGTCAGTACATTTGAGCTGACTTTAAATTTATTTGTGTAACCTTGGCTTCAATGTGGTAAGTCTATGTTAAGCGGCGATCAAGGTGGATACCAAGATATCTCACATGGCTTTGTTTAGGAATTTTTATATTGTTTATCTGTACGGGAGGACAATTTTTTCGTCTTAAAGTAAATGTAACGTGGGTATATTTTGTTGCATTGATTTTTTTTATTTTCCATTTGTCCAGACATTTTCCCAATTCGCCGATGTGAAACTGGAGTTGTTCAGAAGCTATTGAATGCTTTTTGTACGCTTACAAAAGTGGTATCATCTGCAAATGTAAATGTGTGAATCAGTGCGGTCGTTGACATATCTGCAGTATATAAAATATATAGGAACGGACCTAGAATACTCCCAGGGGTACTCCTGCAGATATTTCTCGACGTGAAGAGATCACATCTTTAGACCTGATTTGAAAAGATCTTTCATATAAGCATAATTTAAGCAGTTTGTGAACATTTACAGGTAGTAATGTGATAATATTGTGTATTAGTCCATGCCAAACATAATTGAAGGCTTGAAAAATATCTACGAATAGTTCAGCAATATTGCTTGCTGTGCTTTGACCAAAGTGATGTTTATAAATAATGAAATTATCATTTAGGTGTACTATAATGCTTTCAAGCAATAACTTTTCAAAACGTTTTGAGAATATAGACAACAGACTAATGGACTAATGATTTCACTTCCTTATCATTAATGGTTTTTATAGTATTAAAATTGTTATTGGTACTATTTGTGATATTGTTCACATTAGCATTACTCTTTTTATCAATCTTTGAACCAGTTGTTTGTTTATCTATTTTTATACCTTCACATTCGTAAGAAGGGTATATATAAGTTTGTCATTCCGTTTGTAATTTCTATTCGTATATTTGGATGTAGGTTCGTTTTATTGCGTTGTTTATTTTGTTTTTGTTTTTATGTGATTTTCGTTATGTATGTTTAGATGTCTGTTGGTTTAGATGCCTTTTGTATTTTGTTTTTTATTTCGTTTAGCGTTGTTGTTGTTCATTTTGTTTAGCTTTTGGTGTAATAATAATGTAGTCGGGAAAAAAATTAATATTTATAAAACTAAGATGTTTAAAATACACTATGGTGAAGGGTATATAAGTTTCGGCGCAGCCGAATATAGCACTCTTACTTATTTTCTTTCGCGTTGCCTTCCACACATTTTTCTTGTTTTGCCTCACTTGAAACAGATCTCTCGTTTGTTGTTTTGTAATTTCTTGTTTCTTTATTTATTTTTTCTTTTGCGCTAAGTATTATCTACACAATTGTTTTGTTTTGGTGCAATTCAGAGAGGAGATATCTCGTTTGTTGTTGTTCTTACAATTAAATAGTTTTTATAATTATTTTAATCATAGATATTGTTGTTGTATGGAGAAGTCATAATAAAGTATGCTTTTTTCCATTGCTACTTAACCACCTTTTACTCGTTAAAGAATTAAAGAAACTTTTGCATAACTTAATTTTTGTACCCGGCGTTGCCCGGGCTTTTATTATTATAATATTTTAATATTATACTTAGATATTCATTCATTCGAATAAATTTCTTATAATTATTTTATGAACAACATTTAATTTAATATATTTTAGTTATATTTAAGTAAAGAAAATAATGGCTATTTAT
>NC_060952.1:51630678-51636404 GCF_022045245.1 Lucilia cuprina | reverse complement strand
GAAATAACTAAAAATCATCGTAATAACATTTACCGACTCTTTAGGGGGATAGTTTGAAAAAGAGAAAAAAGTTAAACTGCCGACTATTGGTACATTTACCCTATAACAATAAAATTCGACACACATTAGTTCCATGCGAGCCAAATAGTCTCTGTTAAATTTTATGTGGATCGGTCCGTAATTGACCCTACACCCCATATAAGGTCCCTTTCAGAAAATGAATTATTTAGTACAAATGCTAAAAAAAATAACCAATAACATAACGTCCATGTCACTGGAAATTACAATACGAAACCGATTAATCAACAATAATAGCGTCTGCTATACAATCAAGAACAAAACAACATTGCTTCAGAAACCACAATGAATAAGCGATATAAGAATAAAATCGGGATATCGAACTATATCAACATGAACACTGGGATTCTGATGAAAAAGGAAGATGGACTTATCGGCTAATACCAAAAATAAAAAAAATATGACGAGAAAACATGGCGAAATTAATGATTATAATGCGAAATCCTAGAAGATAATGCAGAATATGTACTTTTTCACTAAAACCAAAAAGTTTCATAATGTCAATGGACGTTATGAAAGGGACACTCTTATTCCGAAACTAAAAGCTTCTAATGATGCGTTTATTTTTTTTTTAATTTAAAGAAGTGTTCCGGATAGCATGAAATCCATGCACTTTATGTCATTTTGTTCATAGACATTGTGACACTATGAATTGTTTAAATCTCTTGTTTGTTCAAAATGCAGAAAATGCATTACTTTTTCATACATGGTTTGGAAAATTGTCAATAACTTTGTTGTTGATTTTGCCGAAATGTTTAGAAAATATTATTTTAATGCCACAATTTTTGAAGAGATCAAAAAAGTCCTATTAGTTACTTAATTTTAACACCATTTACTTTTACACACTAATGAATAAAATAAGACATATCCAAACATATTCAATAGTTTGTAGGCAACTGTAATGTTCATAAAACAATTTTGTGTGAAATAAAATATTTATTTTTAAAAATTTTGTATTACAGTTGTACCTCTGTCAGTGATTCTTGTTCCGTACTTTGATGGAAGACTTCCGCCGTATTTGCAATATGCTTCAGTTGGAGTGGCAATTGCTAAGGAGATACTAAGGTCAATAACAAAAGCATTTGAAGAAAAGGCGATGCGATGCGTCCCAAAATCTGTTAATATATTTTCTAACTATAGCCGTATGGATATATTGATACACTCTGGGGGAATGCAAATATCATATCACTCAATGCTATCATTAACAGGCCCAATAAAAGGAATGGCTAGACTTCCTGGACTTAATTTAACACCAACACAAATATTCTTTCTTGTTTCAGCACAAGAGCTCTGCGCGGAATCTGACTACACAGGCATTGATACGGATGCACCTGAATTTGAACACATGTAAGTCGATAATCAATTATGATTCATAATTATTTTTCAATGTACACTACACCGGATATTGAAAAAGTTATTTTCGGATTTGTTATCTTCGAATGGAATAAAATTTACCACTTATGTTTAAATTGCGTTCAATTCTCATAGAGGATAGACGTGTTTTAAATCGCTCTCACAAGAAAATAACATTGTAATCATAAATTCTTAATAAAAATATAAAAAATAGACGCTAATTAAATACATACTTATACATTTTTTATACCCTACACCACTATAGTGGGGATGGTAATATGTGTTTGTGCTGATGTTTGTAACACCCAAAAATATTGGATCCTAGACACTTACAGTATACCAAGCGGCTCAGAATCACTTTCTTAGTCGATTTAAACCTTGTGCGCACGTTATATTTCGTAATGGTTGAAATCGTTCCATTGTTTCGCCTAGCCCCCTTACACCGAATCGCGCCTTTTGGCTCATAATTACGTTAAATGTTTTATAATGTCAATAAAATCAGCAAAAATTAGTTTTATAGAAAAATAATGTCAATACTAATTTTTAAAGTGATCGGGCCTAATTTGACCCTAGCTCCCAAACTCCCCTTCAGAAAATGTTATCCACTTATTTAACATACTGACTGGTGTAGGTTATCCCACTATACAATCATACTTGTTTAGTATTAAAAATACATTTAAATTAAATAAATTGTAGTTTTTTTGTTAACGCAATTATTAACAAATTGTAGCGAAACAAAAAGCAGAAAAAAATAACAACAAAACCTTTAATCAGGTATGCCCAAAAGTTTCTTATGGAAGAGTACACTTAAAGAAAAACATGTTTTCATTTAAAAATTTTTGTTGCAAAAACGAACACAAAGAAAAAGAAAAAAACATTTCATATACGTACACGGCAAAAAATTTGTTTTGTTTTGCAAATCAATTTTTTGCCTAAACGACTGATTTGATTTGCTTTAAATTTGGAACATTGGTATATCTATTCTTGGAGGGTGTAATAGACTTTTTCAAAACTTGGACTAGGATGACGCAAAATGGGGGTAAAATGGGTGGTCAAAATTAGTACTTTTGATCATAAATGCTAATTACTGTCTTTACTAAAGCCAAAATATATTCCGTTAAGCTTTTTAATATTTCAGAAATATGAATTAGCATAGTACTGTTGTGAAAGTTGGACCAAAAGGGGACAAAAATAGGATAAAAGGGGGATTTTTCTGTTCTAAAGCAAATACGCTTTTTATAGTATAGTAAATTTGCATATTTTAGAAGCCCACCCAAAGGGGACAAACGGAATTCTATATTTGCTGTATTAAGCACCGTGGGACAGCAATTATTGGACTTGAAGGGGACCATATACATACATATGAAACCTTATGTCATATATAGTAGAGCTGCGTTATTTTTTCTATTTGTGATCTTTTCTACTTTTTAAAAGACTTCAAAGTTTTAAGTTTTTTAGTTTTTCTTTATATGGATATCAAATTTATTTATTTTTACTTTCCAGGACGAAAAGTTCTTATATATGTCCCTTGAAAAATGTATCCTTTTATATTCTTGAGAATTTCCAATATATTTTTCTAAAAAAATATATGTTGAAACCATGCATACTTCGTAGTTTTCAGATTTTCTATTACCTAAGAAATTTTCTATTATGACATCTAAACTCCTCTAACAATTTTTCTTAATAGGTTATATAACGTTTGGAAATTCCTTGCAATTTAACATTTTTTAGTTGGGGTCCATTAAAAATACCTTAAAGTATAAAATATTAAATAGGATAAAACAATAATATAAGTATTTTGCAATCTTTGTTTCGCTTAATTTGCGAAAAAAAATCAAGTGCACCATAGCTGCACTGTCAACGTCAACAACAACAAAATTTCTTATAAGTTCCAATTTAATGTGTAGCGGTGGAAGTGTTATTTTTGATGACTGCACGAGCGGAATATTCTCAATGCTATCCTGTCCCAGCAGGTGAACAATACGAGGGATAGGAATGACCAATAGTTTCGAAAAGTTTTTCAACATTTTCTGCGTCAGTGATGCCAGTTTTGTCATCCACTTTGAAACAAGCGTCAAATGACTGTTCGTTTGAACGCTTTCGGAATGATGTTACCCGAAAATCTTCAGAAGCCAATTTCCACTATTGTAATCGGAAACCTAATACATCAGCATTTCTTTGCGAAATATTTGTGTCACGCACAAGATCATCAAAATACGTTTGGGTTATAAAATACGGCGATGAATCGGCTGGCATATTTCCTATTGGTAAAAATTCCAAATAAAGTTTTGATCTAGAGTCGATACTCAGTAATTCTAAATCATCACATAGAATTGTGCGAACCTCTGGATGGAGCTTTGGATTTGATGTTGAACGTAGTACCGCGGGCTGCACTGAATCACATTTATGGTAAACGATCTATCTTGATTTTCAGCCTGATGCTATTCGGCTGATTTTGGCAAAAGTAACTCAAATCGCGCGAATGCACACTCCGCTTTAACCAAATTACTGGGTACAATTATTTTATTGGGAACAGCTTAGATTGTAGTAACCCCTTGTAACAATAATTACACACAACTTCAGGTATATACCATGCCTTCGGAACCATGTTTATTGAAAAATATTGTTCATACATATACTTAGGGTATAAAAACATTTAATTAAGTTCATTAAAAAATACTTTTAACGATACAGCAATTCAGATTACAAAAATTTTAGATAGTATTTTTTGGACCTGTAAATCGTATATAGTAAATCTGCGATATCAGTTTTTAATTTTCTGATCTTTTCTCCTTTTAAAGGAAATCAAAATTTTAAAGATGTAAAAATTTCAATTAATATTTGAATTTACATACATATATTTATTAATTAATGTTTATCAAATAAAAAAAGACGGTCAACAGAAATGGAAACAATATTTTTTTTTAATTTTTCAGGACAACAAATTTCAAGGACAATCCTTAAAACATTTTTTCTTTAATGTCTCAAATACTTTTCCCACTAATTTAAAAAAAGTTAATTCTTTTTTATTTATCAGGATATATTGTATATAAAAAGTATGTAACAGCAAGTATCTAGTAGTTTTGAATTGACCCGTCAAAATTCTTATAAATTATTTTTAATAAGTAGTAATTTTTAAAAAGTAATATGGAATGACCTAATAAAAATAAATTTTGTGTTGTTTGTGATTTATTTGTACCTTTTAATAAAGGAAAAAATGTAACATTATTAAAAGGTACAAATAAATCACAAACAACACAAAATTTATTTTAATTAGGTCATTCCATATTACCTATTGAAAATGGTTAACATCGGTCCATTATTTCACCAGGCCCCCATACAACTGTACCCCTGATTAGGGCTTGTAAACCTTGTAATCAAACTACAAGTCGCAATTTTGGATGTAATTCAATGAAATATGGCACATGATCTTCTATGGTACCATAGACGAGGTCTATTGAAAATGGTTAACATCGGTCCATCATTTCACCTAGGCTCTATGCAACTTAACCTGGCAAATAGGGCTTTTAAATTCATAATTATGTTAAATATACTCGTATCTCTGCAAAACCAAGTTCTATACTAGCCTTGATGACCCTCATAAACTATATAATTATAGGGCCTCATTTGACCTAGCCTTTGTAAAAAGCCCCCACCGAAATTTTAATTATATATTCACAGTTTTATTAAACAATAAATGGCTTAAATATATCTAGCAAGGTATTCGTATACAGGTGTAGGGTATTATACAGTCGGCCTCGCCCGACTACAACTTCTTACTTGTTTTCAGTTAAGGCTTAAGTATAAAGCTATTAGAACGAAATTTAAACATGTGTTAAAGTATATGGATGGTTTCAACATATATTTTTTTAGATAAATATATTGGAAATTCTCAAGGATATAAAAGGATACATTTTTCAGTGAACATATTCTACAACTTTTGGTCCTGAAAAGTAATAATCATAAATTGTACCTATTTCTAGAAAATGTAATCTATCATTTTAAATTCATATAAAGAAAAATTAATGAGGGGAACTATTAATTTTTTTTTTTGAAATTTGTATGTCCTTAAAACTTTGAAAATTAATATATTGGTATTTTAATGGAACAAAGGACTAACAAGTATCATATTTATTGGGTGATTTATTACTAGGAGGGCGCAAAAAGGGAGTAAAGAGGTTGAAAAGCATAAATAGCCATTATTTTCTTTACTTAAATATAACTAAAATATATTAAATTAAATGTTGTTCATAAAATAATTATAAGAAATTTATTCGAATGAATGAATATCTAAG
>NC_060952.1:51623124-51630578 GCF_022045245.1 Lucilia cuprina | reverse complement strand
ATAGATCAAACCTTAATAAATTTGTACAGCTTTTCTTATTTATTTACATTTTTATGTAAAAGATGCCGACTACTGGGTGATGCCGACATTAGGAGCATTTACCCTATTCATATTTTTAAGCCAGAAATGAGCATTAAAGTCATTTATTAAAGGGACCTTGTATGGGGGTAGGGTCAATTATGGATCGATCCATATAAAATTTAGTAGAAAGATTTTGACTCGCATGAAATTTATGTGTGTCGAATTTTATTGCTGTAGTCTTTTTTTAAGCCTGTAATGAATGTTATAGTGATTCTCCGAAGGGAAAAAACTTACCTATATCGAATTTCAACGCTATACTCGTCCTTTTAAAGCAGTTATGTTCGTTAAAGGTATTTTTAGAGGTCCACTTGTATGGGGGCTATCCGAAAAAGTGGACCGATATGGCCCATTTTCAATACCAAACAAACCTTAGCAATAGAAAATATTTATGCGAAATTTTAACTGTCTAGCTCCTCCCGTGTGGTCCCTATCGTGATTTCAACAGACAGACGTACCCAGAATATATATAATTTTATAGGTCTATGATCGCCAAGCCACTTTAATATCAGGATCAATATATAGGGCATGAGGAGGCACTTGCAGTAGGAATTACATATTAAAATTCGTTTATCTGGGAATCTTAAAATTTTGCACGGAGACCTTGAACCATAGAATAATTTTATACATAGAAGCGAATGTGAGCATGACAGAACCTAAGTCTGCTGTCAAAAACCTAAGTCGTGAGAATGTATTAGTTGAAAAATATGTAACCCAACAAACACAAACTCTTTCGTTTAAAAAGCTTTTATATTTTTGTTTGACATTATATTTCGATATTTTATGAAATAATGTTTTGAATTAGCCATTTTTATTCAATATCAGTTGACCAATGTAAGAAACATCTTCGTTAAAAATTATTCTTAATTTTAAATAAACTCTTTGTGTTTGCTGGGTTGAGTCAATATTGACACTTAAAAATTATATTAAAAAAATAAAAACGATTGAAAAATTTGTTTTTTTTTCTGAAAATGTTTTCAATAATTTTATAGGAAAAACATAACTTTTATCAGTGTTTATTGCAGCAGCAGGGGCTGTTTTGCCAAAGGAATTGTGCTAATGCTAAAATTAACGCTGAATATGAACGATTATTGTTAATTTCAAAGCAGCCCAAATGCAGTCAAAGTATACCCTACACCACACTAATGGGAACGGCATTTTGTTTATGTATTAAAGTTTGTAACACCTGCGTCGATGTAATGATGTAATCCGTCCATAAATTAGCCTATTGAAATATTTTGTAAGCGGTACATGCTATACAAGAATAGATTTTTATAAAATTCGACTCAACAAATTTTATATATACGAAATTTTGACTATATATTGTTAAAATGAGTAGTACATTCATTAATTAAGCAAACATCAATCTCTTGAATATAACTTCTACATAAAAAAATACAAAATAACTTATTGCTACTTACTCGCAATGTGGTAGGGTATGATGTATTGGGATACATTTTGTACTGTCATATTTTTGTTATTTATGTAAACAAAAATAAAAATACTCATACAATTATATTAAATTCACACAGAACCTGTACATGTGAGATAGTAATATTTCTTATGCTCACTTTCGTATCTATTTATTAATTTATGCCTTGAACATCCATAAAATATTTGGGAGAAGTTGTAGACTTTCATAAGGAGGACTTGGTGTCTTCCATATAGCGGACTTGATTTGTATTAAATATACACATCAAAATTTCGTTTATCTGTATATATATATATATATATATATATATATTATATATATATACATATATATATATTATATATATATATATATATATATATATATATATATATATATATATTATATATATATATATATATATATATAATATATATATTATATATATATATATATTATACATATATATATAATATATATATATATATTATATATATATATATTAATATATATATATATATATATATATATATATATATATATATATATATATATATATATATATATATATATATATATATATATATACCTGGCCCCCATACAAACCCCCTTCAAAAAATGTCTTAAACGTCTAAAATTGACTGTTAACCATTTTAATATTTATATTTAAAATTATACCCTTTCCCCAAATTTAATAAGTGTCCATAGGAAAGTAAAGTCGGTCATGGCCGACCTTATAATACCCTACATCATGAGTATATTTTTAAAATTTTTATTTTTCATAAAGAAACTTTTATGTTGAATTTTACCTTAGTTCCAAAGCATTTAAGCAATATTTTGATAAAAAACTAAATTTTCCAAGTGAGGATTTATATAGGAGTATAGGTCAAACATGGGCAAATCCTCGGTAAATTTGGGAAAAGGATATATTTTAAATATATTTTAAATAACCACAATAGTGGTGTAGGGTATAATGAATGTGTGTTTGTATGTATGTTTGTTTGGACTTTATATGCATACATACATACATACATACATACATACATACATACATACATACATACATACATGTATAAATGCATGTATGTATGTATCTTGTATGTATGAATGTAGGAATGTTTGGTCTTTATTGGCAGCTAAACGGCTGAACCGATTTTGATGAAATTTTCAATGTTTTCCTTTCTGGGAGGACTTTTTACTTCAAAATTTCAAGTGTGCGACATGCCACGCCCACATTAAATATATGTATTAAAAGTCGCATATCTCTGAAACTGCAAGAGTTAGAGTAATGAAATTTTGTATGCACAACTTTGACATCAATAAGAATATTTTTGGAAAAAATGGGCGGGATGTCTATTGTGGCCGTGGCACCTTCCATATGAAGAAATTATTAAATCAGTATATCTGAAAAAATATAACAGATAGAGTCCTCAAATTTTGTCGGAACCACTTTAGTACCAATATGATTATTATATTATTATATTATTAAAATTTTTCATAGGCTACATTAAAATCTAAATAAACGTTTGAAAAACATGGGGAACTTGCAATAATTTGCGTGGCATCCTCAATATGTAAAAAAATTATATCTGATATCGGAAAACTATTATAGTAAGAATTTTCAAAATAGTTAAGTGTATTTTTATTTACGTTGCTTTTAGGTTAGCAAAGCACACTGCGTATAGCTAGTTTTCTATAATAGTGAAATATGAAATTAAGTATGTAGAGTCTGAATTAGGTGAGACTCCATAAAAGGTAACGTTTTGGTATTTTTCGTTTTTCAAAAGGTACTTTTTGAATATTCTATAATATTGAACCTAGGAACATGAAAATAAGTATTTAGATTAGGAATTAGGTGAGAACACATTAAAGATAACTTTTTGATACTTTTTCGTTTTTCAAAATGTACTTTTGGAGTTTTTTTTATAATAATGCACCCAAAAACATGAAATTAAGTATGTAGAGCCTGGATTAGACGAGAACAAATCAATGGGTACATTTACATTTTTTTGGTACATTTACTTTTTTCAGCAAAAGGTACTTTTTGAATTTTCGTGGCATTTGCTTCATAAACACCGATTTCTAACCGTTTGAAGCTTTATACGCTATATTCCGGGAGTTACATTTGAATGGGGACTTTGTGAAATCGTTGACCGATGTTGCCCATTTTCAATACCAAACATTTCCTGATTAATAGAGAATATTTTGGGAAAATCATTTCGCTATTTTCATTTTTTTGTTTCTTCATTTTAAAGTTTTTTGAAGTGGTGTGAAGATAAGAAGATTTTTGTATAAAGATCAATACATTTATAATTATCGCATTCTAAAATTGCAGTATCAGTTTATAAACTAATTTCAAACCTATATAATGATATATTGATAGTCCGAAGATAAGCCTATACAAAGGGAGTCAGAAGGCTTAAATAAAAAAATCATATATTTAAAACATAATTGTTGTATGCGTTGTATGTCAGCAGCTGCTATAATAGTCATAACAATGTTGTTGGTATTTTCTATACAAAAGCTCTATACAACTCATACGACAATTTTTCATATGTTTTTCGAATGTCGTAAGAAAATTCAGTGTTGTCAATTGTTTATTTCAGCATATAAATAAAAAATTCAACCGATTTTGGCATAAAAAACGATAAAGTGGTAACACAGAAATTACAAACAAACCGCTGTTTACCAAAACAAAAATAAAATTTTATTAAAAACTTAATTAATTTGGTTTATTTTGCTCGTAAAACAAGTAATGATTCAAATTTATCCAAATATGTCTCAAAAATTTTATCCCATGTTATACATATATATTTGATAATAAATATTTGACTAAAAAATAACGAAACAGCTCGCGAATATAAAAAATAATAAAATAGAAAATTTACTTAATAAAACAATTAAAAAATTGTGGCTATAATATAGTATGCATAATGTCAAAATTCTCTCAATGATTTAAAACTTTATGAAAGCTGCGTCGTCAACTATCGCGACTTTTACATTTCCTCATATGCTTTTAAAGATCTTAAGGATCCACAGCATGCGTTCTACGTTTTCTCACAAACATAAAATATAAAATTCATTCAATCATAAAAATACATATATTAAAATTGTGTCTAATTAGTCAAAATAATTTTTATAATATCAATTTAATATAACATAATATCTTTAAATAATTACTTTTAAGTAATCTTATAGCACCGTCGGACAAAAGAAAAAAATCGTTAAACACGAACCGGATGATATACTTCTGAAACTATACATTCAATGAAAAAAACTTAAATTTTAGCAAAAATATTTTAAAATATTTGTACTCGTTCAAATCGCTTCAGACGATTTTGTGAATCAGATAATAGAGTCAATTAGCACGATTTTTAGAAATGCGATGGAAGACTAGATTCCAAAAATACCTTCGGGTAACAAAGGACTGATGAAATTTCCACCGAATATTCTTCATTTAATATCTGAGAAGAATATTGTATAGGACTTGATATTGATAGGACAAGATATTCTATTTTAATGAACAAATAAGAGTTCTATATTTGAATCTTATATACCATAGTGTGATAGACAAAAAACAATCAGTGGGTATTTTAATACAAACAGTATCAGGTCTGATACCCTACACCATGGGTCAGCAAAGTACAGCTCGCGAGCCAATTGCGGCTCTTTAGATGTGGAGCTGTGGCTCTTTAGTTTCTTACTCACATTTAATAATAAAGCTTAAGTTGTATCTTTTTGCTTTATATCCGGTTGACAAAAAAGCGACATTTTAAAAAAATTGTTCAGTATTGGACCATCCTTATGAATATTGGCAATTTTATAGTGCTAATTGTGTTTCTTGATTTTTAAATAATTTTCTGAAGGGGCCTTTCACCAGTAACATTCGGAATTACACAAAGCAAAGTTTTGCAAATTTTGGTAGAATATGGGCTCAAATGCCCTATTTGGGTGGTACGGTTATATGGGGACTAGGTGAAATAATGAACCGATTTTAACAATTTTCAATAGGCTTCGTCCTTTCTGTTTTTTTGCTTCTTCAGAAAAAGAAAACGAAAATTCTTTCGGAATGAAACCACATTAAGTTTTTAAAGTGGAATTGAAATTGCTATGTAGTTAATGCCTTTTATTAAAGTAGACCTATAAAATTATATATAATTTGGGTACGTCTGTCTGTTGAAATCACGATAGGGACCACACGGGAGGAGCTAGACAGTTAAAATTTCACATAAATATTTTCTATTGCTAAGGTTTGTTTGGTATTGAAAATGGGCCATATCGGTCCACCATACAATACAAGTGGACCTCTAAAAACAAATTTGATTTTAACATATATATATATATATATATATATATATATATATTATATATATATATATATATATATATATATATATATTATATATATATATATATATATCTATATATATTTATATATATATATTATATATATATATATATATATAATATATATATATATATATATATATTTTATATATATATATAATATTATATATATCGTTAGAGTAATTTTCCGAAAGGGGCTTTATATTGGGGTTGGTCAATTATTGTTCGATGTAAGCGATATTTCACAGGATGGTCCAATACTGAACAATTTTTTTAAAATGTCGCTTTTTTGTCAACCGGAATTAAAGCAAAAAGATACAACTTAAGCTTTATTATTAAAAGTAATCCAATTTTTCATATATTATTCACTGGTGTTGGGCAGGGGTCGGCAAACTTTTCAATCGGAAGATCCAAAATTTACAGTTTACAAAACATGGGTTTTAAAAGAGCCACAAAATGTTTTTTTATTGAAACATTACAAATACTTTTTTAATTCACTTCAAAAATATTTTTTTCATTATCTACAAGACAATTCTGCAAGGAATCTTTCTTTTAGATTTCTGACTACAATTCCTTTTTTAATTTTTATGGCTAATTCGAATGTGTTTTTTAAGCACTTGTTATATAAAAATAAAAGTTTATTAGAGTCCCACAATACACAATAGTCATGAACATTAATTTGGCAGCATTCGACATAAAATTTTGCACAAGTTTTTTATGCAAACAGAAATTATACTGTGATATATCGCTTACATCGAACAATAATTGACCAACCCCAATATAAAGCCCCTTTCGGAAAATTACTCTAACGATCATAATTGACTTAACAGTAGCAGTAAAGTGACAAAATTTGACATAAACAAGTTGTATAAGAACAAAAATAAATTTTCAAATATGATTTTAACACTCATAACTGGCTTAATTATAGCAGTATTATAACGAAATTCAACACAAACAGGAACAGAAATCGCTTTACCAAATTTAGTGACGATCGGCTCATATTTGATCCTACCCCTCATTTTAGATCCCCATTCGAAAAAAATTCGCTCTTATGTCACTTAATAATATGGTACACAATAATAGATCGGAACATAATTGACCAGTCTCCTTACATGAGGCCTACTTCAGAAAATGACTCTAACGATCATAACTGATCTAATAATATCATTGTTGACCATATCCCCACAGAAATTCGTCTTATAGAAATGACTTTAAAGCTCAAAACAGGCTTAATAATACCAGCATAGTGGTAAAATTCGTCATAAACAAGTTTATAAGAACACAAATATATGTACCAAATTTAATAAGGATGGATTCAAAATTGACCCTACTCCACACTTTCGAAAATGAAGTGACGACATACAACAGGCTAAAATAGAAGTATAGTGATGAAAATGAAACAATTAATCAAAGTTACAAAGTTGTGTTTATTGTTTTGTTGGTTTTAATACATTGCTCGTTAATTGAATCGTAAAAATTTTAAAATATATAAATATATTTATAAA
This sequence comes from Lucilia cuprina, assembly GCF_022045245.1. Taxonomy (NCBI): domain Eukaryota; kingdom Metazoa; phylum Arthropoda; class Insecta; order Diptera; family Calliphoridae; genus Lucilia; species Lucilia cuprina. The sequence goes on along the minus strand of NC_060952.1, from coordinate 51,623,237 downwards.
ATAATATGTGAGTAAGAAACTAAAGAGCCACAGCTCCACATCTAAAGAGCCGCAATTGGCTCGCGAGCTGTACTTTGCTGACCCATGGTGTAGGGTATCAGACCTGATACTGT
>NC_060952.1:51619964-51623024 GCF_022045245.1 Lucilia cuprina | reverse complement strand
TGTTCTAATTTGCAAAAATCTCTTTTTTCTGCAATTTAAAGAAACTATCACTACAAAAAACATTTCGTTTCTAACAATGCACTTTTATGTTTAAAAAATAACATTTTACAAAAAATTTTTATAGAATACAATTTCATGTTAAGATCGGTAACAGAACGAACGTTTAAGTTATAGAATAAGGGTATTAGTTTTTGTCTCTTTCGTAAAGTTTTAAAAAGTGTTGTAACCACCTATCGCTTGACATTGTCTATTATGTTGCTTTTTATGACTTTTTGACTTGTGGAAATGACTTGTTGTCAAAATTGGAGTTTTTTACAATAGAGACACATTATGTCTATTATGTTGCTTTTTATGACTTTTTGACTTGTGGAAATGACTTGTTGTCAAAATCGGAGTTTTTTACAATAGAGACACATGTATTTTGATGAAATTTACCATTTTCAACACAACGCCTTTTTGCATTTCATGTGACGATATGGTCCTATCCCTATAAAATTTGGTAGATAAATTTACTGCTACATAAAAGTTATTTATGCAGAATTTCACTGTGTTATTAGTGTTTTTATATTCATGTTGACCTTCAAGTATATTTTTAAGGGGGCTTTGTATGGGGGCTGTGGGTATCATTACGAAAATCGGCAGTATCATTTAGACTTTTATAAAAAATACTCAAATACTAGAATATGCTCGAAAGCTTAAATTGGGGAATACGGTTTTATGGGAACTAGGCAAAATAATGGTTTAAATTTCATCAAATAATCTTGAAAATTGCAGCCTGTAGTACACACAAGGGCGGACATAGATAAATCAACTCAGAAAGTGATTCTAAGAGGATTGTTATGCTTTAAAGTGAGTGTTACGTACATTAGCACAAACGCACCACTATATTAGTGAATAAGTTATACAGGACTGTCCAATTCCATTCCGATCGAAAGTGTAATTATAACACGTATATATAGCGATACAAACTTATAGAAATAATAACTTAACCTATTGTCAATTTCACGTTGAAAATGTGAAGTGATTTTATTCTGAAACAGTTGTCATTTTTTATTTTTGAAGAAGAAAATTAGGAAAGATAATTTCACTTTTGATCGGAATGGAATTCTGATAAAAATATTTATCTCTTATTGATCAAAATACCTATATGATACAAATACATTTAAATTTTATAATATTTAAAAGAAAATAAAACGTCAAGTTTTACAATAAAATTTAAGAAAATAAATTATGTGTAATTTAAGGTACAAACCTATGGAATGACTTAGTGTATCATAGAAAATTTTTGCTACAATAGGATACGCCCACCTATAAAAAATAAAAAAATATGTTTTTTAGCAACAACAAAACACCTTCAAGCTGGAAAACGTACGCATCATGAGAATCCATGTTCATATCAATAATATCTGGCACTGCTTTATTACGTTGGTAGATCTTCAAAATATTTTCAAACCAATTGTCAGAGGTGATTTCCATCGATTCTAAAACTTTTATCATTGCTGTTATATTTGAAAATCCATTCCAAGGCTCTGATTGTATTTTCAACGCAGAAAGTTTTACGAGAGCTGCACCTTTAAGTGATGGTGCACGTTTAAGATGTGCTTTTAGAGATTTAAATATCACCTCAGTCTAAGCAAGAAAAAAATTCTCTATAAGAAAGGTCCAATTTTGGTTTTAACTCACTTACTCGTCTTATAACATCTCTAATATCATCCGATGAATGCTGAGCTATAAATAATGCAGATGTAATATCAGGTAGAGCCCACATAGTTGCTCGTGTACATACTAAGGGATTAGGCGGACCTTGAGGAAGAATTCCAAGTGCGAACAATACGAGCATTGAGTTATGTGCAACACGTGTTGGATATTTTGTTAACAGTTCTTCAACAGCTTTCAGATAGTCAGAACTTCTTACGACTATAGGACCGCTCCAGTTGTTAGGAATAAGTGTTGCCCAGTTTAACTACATTAAAAATATATTATAAATTAAAAAAATAGAATATGAATATAATATTTTAAAATTATATACATAAGGGTGGCTTCGTTTGAATTAATGGTAAATAAGGTGCCACGAGCCAGTAATCCCACACTTTAAGGTGTTGTGCTAATTTCGTTTAATATTGTGTACCTTTCAGTTTCGATTTGCGTCGTCAGGACCAAAAAATTGGCGGCTCTATTAGCCAGGTTGTCCGTCCTTTCATTGTCAGAGTGACGTTCATGGACAGGTATACAACATAAAGTTTGTTTGTTGTTACGCATAATTTGAACGCTATTGAAAATTGTTGAAATCGGTCCATTACTTTGGCTATCCCTCAACAAAAGTACCTCAAGAATAGGACTTTCGGCTCATAATTACGTTAAATGTTATATTATATCAACTAAAATCAGCAAAACTTGGTTTTATAGAACTTTGAACAACATTTCCGATTTTCATTTGAACCTAGTCCCTATATAAACTTTCTTTCAAAAATGACTTAAAGGTCAAAATTCATTTATAAATACTAATAACGCGATTAAACTCAACAGAAATAATTTTGAATTAGACGTAAATTCCCCTACAAAAATTTATATGGATAGGTTCATATTTACCCCTACTCCCTTTAAGCGCTTTTTTGTCAACAATAAGTAAAAATATTCTGGAATTAAGGTGTAAAACAAATTAAATGCTTTATTATTTAAAAAATAATTATAATAATTAAACATACATAAGATGTATGGTATCATATGTTCGGCCATGACCGACTATACATTCATACTAGTTTTCTAAAAAGTTTTAAAACAAAATTTCAACTCAAAATTTGATTTTTAAACCGTGAATAAAATACAAATTTTTGTACTTTTTAACGACTCAAGAATGCAAGGGATTTTTTCATAATACCCCAGCAAAAAAATAACTTCCAAAAAAGCGGAAAAGAAATAGAATTTACTCCATGGAAGTACTGAAAAAGACCTGAAGAAGTTATGATTTTAACACATGTTTGTCATAGAAGGGATGTTCTTTTTATTTTATTCTAAATTCACAACATCTGAAATCATTCTCAGGAAGTTATTTTTCTGATC
>NC_060952.1:51571461-51619864 GCF_022045245.1 Lucilia cuprina | reverse complement strand
ATGCTCAACTTTAAAATAAGAATAATAATTTTTAATTTTAAAATGGTAAGTCAAAATTGTGAGATTTTAAAAGTAAAAATGAAAATTTTTAAAATAAGAAAAAACCAGTTTGGCTCTAAATCATCACTGTTTTCTATTTAAAATAAGGTTGTTTTTGCTTAATTTTAAAACTTTTTTTTTCTGTGTATATATATACTACTCATGAGGGGAGCGGCACCTCCCATATAAATTAAATACAAAAATTCGTTTATCTTGGAGACTATTACAGTTGGAAGCTTAAATTTTTGAACGGATAACTTTAACATCTAGGTAAACAAATTGGCGGACTACCCATGAGGGGAGCGGCAAAATACAAAATAAATACAAAAATTCGATTATCTTGAGATAATGTAACAGTTAGAGTCCTCAAATTGCGTCGGAGCCATTTTAGTATGAAAGTAATAAATTCGCGGACTACCCATTTAATACAAAAATTAGTTTTTCTTTAGATAATGTAACAGTTAGAGTCCTAAAATTTTGTCGGATCCACTTTAGTGTCTATATGATTATTTAGGATAAAATGTGGGAGGATTAGCTTTAGGGGCGTGAAACCTTCAATATAAATTAAATACAAAAAATTGTTTATATTGGAAACTATTACAGTTACAATCTCATACTTACAACTAAATTCTTAAAATTTTGTGCGAAGAACTTTAATATTTATCTAAATATTTTTAAGAAAAAAGAGCAAACTTTCATCTGAGGAGGCTTGGAGGGCCCATATGAATAAAATAGAAAAATTCGTATATCTGAGAAACTGTTAGAGATAGAATCATTAAATTTCTTTTGAAGAATTTTGACATTCATCTGAACATATATGTTTATCTAGGAAAATATGGAACTAGATTCATCAATTTTTGCTTATATTATTATGAACATTTTGAGAATAAAGGGCAGACTTTTATCTGGGGAGCTTGAAACCCCCAAATGAATTAAATAGAAAAAATAGTTATCTACGAAACTATTAGATCTATAATCCTCAAATTTTATATGAATAACTTTGACATTCATGTGAACATTTAGAAAATAATGGGCGGGATTTCAGTTGGGGCTTGGCACCACATATATGTATTAACAACTGTTAGATAATTCAAATTTTTCATAGGTAGATAGAAATTGGCGAACTTGCAATAATTTGCTTGGCATCTCTCATATGTAACATATTGTTAATCTGGAAAACTATTGTGGTTGTAATTTTCAAAATCGTTAAGTGAGATTTTTTATTTATACTAGAGGGTAAAACAATATTGTATATCCCAAGGCATTAGAATACGAATTTTTCTTTAAGACTAAGGGTATTCAATTATTCGGGGTTTTCTCTTATTCGGTTTATTCGACAAATAATTATTTGAGGTTTTACGTTAAGCGGTTAATAATCGGATAATTAAAAATTATTCGGTAAATCGAATAAAAGGAAACTAGATGTTACTATTGCTTTTTACAATAATTTTCTTCTTATTACCCCCTTTAAGAATTTTGAAAAAAAAGCTTTCACACATGAAAAAGTTGATATGTATGCATGTGAAAATAGATTCCACTTATAGCAATTCTACGTACTCTGATTTTTATAATCAGCTTTTATGTCCTTATAAAAAGATTTTAATGAACTTACAATTTAAAACGATTATTTAAAATATTTATATGTATTTTATATTTATATGTATTTTAAAGGCAATATAATTATCTCCATTAAGAAAAAAGAAAAGTTATATAAATAAAGTTATAAAAATATTGAATTTTGTAGTAATTTTACTGCTAAGTAATGAGTTTTTCTTAATCGGTAAATTAAGAGAAATTATTCGGTTTATTCGTTATTTGAAATTTGATGATTTTCATTTATTCGAACGATTAATCGTCAAAAATTAATCGATTAACCGATCGACCGTTTGAATGCTCTAGCGGGGGGCTTGGCACCACATATATAAATTAAATACAAAATTTCGTATATCTTGAAAACTGTTAGATAATTCAAATTTTTCATAGATAGATAGAATTTGATTGCCATATATCATATGTAACATATTGTTAATCTGGACAACTATTGTGGTTAGAATTTGCAAAATCGTTAAGTGGGTTTTTTATTTATACTAGAGGGTAAAAAAATAATGTATATCCCAAGGCATTAGAATAAGAATTATTCTTTGAGACTAAAGGTATATACTTATTTAAATTTTGACATGTAAGAAGCAATTATATCATTAATGTATTATTTCAGAATTTAAATGAAATATATTGTCCCCAAGAGAAATTATAATAAACATTTAAGAAAAATTTTATAATTTAGTAACTAAATAATTTTTTTGATTATGTATTTAATTTCGATAGGGGTAGCGAAGCACACCGGCTATAAGCTAGTCTATATATATATATATAAAACACTGAACACTAAGTCATTTTTTTACAACAACATCCTTACGCTCTTCTCACAGACGAGTTCTGTGTAACTCCAACACATATGTATGAAACTTACTATCTCTCCAAACTTCAAAACTTTGTCGCGAAAATTCGTGGCTTATAGAACTTGAAAATATTTTTTATCACTTAATGTTATATTTTATTATTTGCACACTTTAAATATATTTAATAGCCCGAAAAGATTTAAATTATGTTGCAAAATATTTAAAGAAATCTTCTAAAATATAAATTCAAAAGAAATATATATATTTTTTTTAAATTTTTAAATCCGATTTTTTGCAACTATGTTGGCTTGAGAATTCTACTAATACATTCTTAGAGTTAGGTACCGACTGACAGTAGACTTAGGTACTTTTTGACAGCGTTTCACTTCTTATTTATTCTTTGATATAAAAATTAATGTGTGTTTGATTTAGGGTTGCCAGCCTGGCTGGACTTGGCTGGATTGTCAGCTTTTTTGATGCTTGTCCAGTTTCAATCTAAAATTTAATTTGTCCAGCTAAATAAAATATTTTTAATACACTGCAATAATTATACCCTACACCACTTTAGTGGGGAGGGTATATTGGATTTGTGCTGATGTTTGTAACATACAAAAATATTCATCCTAGACCCACCTTAAAGTATACCAATCGGCTTAGAATCGTTTTCTGAGTCGATTAAGCTATGCCCGTCCGTCCGTCTGGCTGGCTGTCCATGTAAAACTTGTGCGCAAGGTACAGGTCGCAATTTTCAAGATTATTCGATGAAATTTGGCACGCACGTTTTATTTGACTCAAGGACGAAGCCTATTGAAAATTATTAAAATCTGTCCATTATTTCACCTAGCCCCCATAGAACAGAACCCCCCGAAAAGGGCTTCTGAGCTCATAATTTTGTTAAATATACAGATATATCGATGAAATATGGCACAACTAAGTTTTATAGAAATCTTGATGACCCTGCCAAATTTCATAAAGATCGGGTCCCATTTGACCCTAGCTCCCATACAAAGTCCTCTTCAGAAAACACAAATATCGCGATGAAATTCAGCACAATAAAATATTATGTAAATATAAATATATTCACAAAATTTTATCGGGCTTGGTCCATATTTGCCCCTAGCCCCCATATAAAGCCTCTTTCAGAAAATTAGTTTTTCATCCATATATTGCTTAAATGTATCGGAACAATGGAATATTGAAGATGAATGCTTTATTATGAAAAATAAATCACATTTAATATTTACTGGCGTAGGGTATCATATGGTCGACAACGCCCGACTATACTTTCTTACTTGTTTTTATGTTATCTTTGTCAAATCTATGTTATGATTTCCCTCTTCTATCATCATGTCTCAACACTTGAACAGCTGAATGTCGTAAAAAATATTAGGTCTGTTCGCATACTCGATAATTTATAACAATTTGCAACAATTGTTATTGGATTCCGTTCGCGTACGTTCAAAAACTTGCAACGAGAGAGTAAGAGAGCGGTAAAAATTAAAGTTAGCTGATAGAGAATTTTTTGATTTTACTGAATATTTTTTCCGCAGTAAAAAATATCCAACTTATATTTACAACATATGTTTGATTTAAGAATATGTAAACAAACCAAAGAATTCAAAAATTTGGTAAATTTTAAATTGTTTGAAAGAAATATATAAATTAATAACACACGAATGATAAAAAATTATTTGTAATTATATTTATTTTAAATTTATTTATCATAAATTAGTTTTTAAAAGAGTTTATTTGTCATGAAAAATCATAAAAAATATTGTCAATCTAACAAATATTGGCAATCTAGGTGTAGGTTAGTGGTTAGTGTTCTAGTCTGGAAGGCCGGAGGTCGTGGGTTCGATTCCCACCTGAGGCACTGGTTAAGGAGCGCACAACAGGCCCGATAGAGGCCTAGGTGTATTTCTTCGGATTTGATGTGTGTATGTACATTCTCCTTTCAAACTTACTAACTAGCGTTTTTAAAACAATTTAGTTTGTCTTTCTCTTAGCGATTTTGTGTAAATTTTTATTTTAATAATTTTGTGTCATGAAGTTTTAATACAATAATATATTTTTAATGATATTACATGTTTCGTTAACTTTAAATATCCATTTATTTATAGGAAAAATCAAAGTTACAATTATTTGTTTTTTAGTGTTTTGTTAGCGATTGAGATTTCAGCAAAAGGGCATTACCAATCTTTGTTTATAAACAAAAAATTGGATTTCGGGTATTTTTTTTTTTTGGATATTTTTTGATTGAGAGTAAATTAAAAATTACTCTCTATCATGAAGTTACTATATATTTCTTACAGGAAAGTACGCGAAAAGACCTATTATTGCGAGCGATAGTCAATTTCTTTACGCTTACAGCTTACGTACTTATGATTTTTAAAATATAAAACTTCAAAAATGGAACTTTTTTACATCTTTTGCTCTAAAAAGTAAGTTAACGAAGTGATCGGGGAAAACTAAAAATATATTCATTAGGCTTCACGCAATATTTTTGAAATTGTGATATCATACTTTTTGTGGCAGTTTTTGGAACAGCGCTAATATTGGCGTAATTAATTTTTTTTTAATTTCAACTCCTTCATCTGCATATCTGCGGCCAAAATACCGACATTTTTTTATAGACCAAAAACTGCTGTACATATTTCAAATCTGACTTTAGTATACTATTCTATAGGAAAATTTAAGATATATAAACTTAATTTGACAGAATTTAGATGTACTGTAAATGAATAAGAGCAAAAGAAAAAAATGCAATTAAAAAAAATTCAAAACCTGATTTTATCATTCGTAAATATAATATTCAATGCCCTTAAAAAAATAGTGTTAAAATTTTTAATTTATTGTAATCCCTTTAGGAGTTATGCTGGTTATAATGTTGGCTTGTGGTTTAATAATTTCCCATCAAACAATGGTGTTTTTCATCATCATCTCTGAATTTAATAAAACTTCATCCAATTAATGTTCTATATAGAACATGTATAATGACAAATTTTGGGCCTGATAACTTTCGTGGTTTTCGAAATATAGAGTTGTAAAGTTTAAAATCTGAAAATTTAAAGTCTCATCACATCTTAATGATAAAATTTTTGTTTTAGCACCATTTGTCTCAGCAAAAAGCATACTTTGATTATGCACAAAGACACATTTTTTGAAATATTTTTTGAAAAAAGTGCATCTTTGGATAATACTAAATTTACTTTTAAAGCATTATAAAAGTGTGAAATTGAGCTCATTCTTATTGGTTTTTCCTATAAAATCAATTATTAGAGCATGATTTCCTATAAATTCTACAGTTTCTGCTCTGTAAAAAATGTCGCTCAAAATCAGTGGTTTCCGCCTCAGATATGCAGAAGAAGGAGTTGAAATTTTGAAAAAATGATTACAGCATTCACTGATAATAAAACCTTTCAAAAAGTTGTGATATCACAAAAACGGGAAACATTTTATATTTTGAAACGAAGCCTAATATTCATACTCTGTGGACTATAACAAAACGGAATTGGTATATGAGAACCCCTGCATTTTTTTGGTGTATCACTGTGAAACTATTTACACAAAACCAAAATTAGCATTTTCTCAGTATTTTTTATGTCCAGCTTTTTTTGTTTTGTCCAGCTTTTTAAAGGCCAATGTCCAGCTTTTTGCGAATCGGAATCTGGCAACCCTAGTTTGATTGTATGTTTGAACGTTATAGACTACTAAACGGTTGAACCGATTTTCTTGAAATTTTCACAACGTATTCCTGTATGCCAGGAATAGGCTACTTTTTATCAAGAGCCACGCCCACATTAAGAAAATACAAAATTCGTATATTTGAGATAATATAACAGTTAGAGTCCTCAAATTTTGTCGGAGGCACTTTAGAGTCAATATTATTATATGGGATAAAATGTTTGCGAACTTAAATACATTCGTTCATCTTGGAAACCATTACAGTTAGAATCTTAAATTTTTGCACGAATAACCTTACCATCCCTGTAAATGTTTTGGGTAATAAATTAGCGGACTACCCATGAGGGGAGCGGCACCTCCCCTATAAATTAAATACAAAAATTATTTTAACTTGGAAACTTAGAATCTTAATTTTTGCACGAATAACTTTAACATCCATGTAAACATTTTGGGTAATAAATTGGCGGACTACCCATGAGGAGAGCGGCACCTCCCATATTAATTTAATACAAAAATTCGTTTTTCTTGAGATAATGTAGATAATACAGTTAGAGTCCTAAATTTTTTCGGAGCCACTTTAGTGTCAATATGATTATTTACGATAAAATATGGAAGGACTAGCGTTTGGGGGCGCACCTTCCATAAAAATTAAATACAAAAATCGTTTATATTGGAAACTATTACAGTAAGAATCTTCTACAACTTATACAACTAAATTCTTAAAATTTTGCACGAAGAACTTTAATAGTCAACTAAATATTTTTAAGAAAAATGAGCAAACTTTCATCTGAGGGGGCTGGGAGCTCCAATATGAATAAAATATAAAAATTCGCATATCTGAGAAACTGTTAGAGATAGAATCATTAAATTTCACTTGAAGAATTTTTGCATTCATCTGAACATTTAGAGTATAACGAGCGAATTTGCAATGGGGACTATAAATAAAATACAAAATATTGTTTATCTAGGAAAATATAGAACTAGATTCATAAAATTTTGCTTATATATTACATTAATATTCATCTAAACATTTTGAGGATAAAGGGCGGACTTTAATCTGGGGAATTAAATAGAAAAAATAGTTATCTAGGAAACTATTAGAGTTAGAATCCTCAAATTCTATATGAATAACTTTGACATTTATGTGAACATTAAGAAAATAATGGGCGGGATTTCAGTGGGGGGTAGGGTATTCAATTATTCGGGGTTTTTATACACTTTTTTTGCCAAAATAAAAGTAAAAATACTCCGAAATAAAGTTAAAAAAAAACAAACCAAATGCTTTATTTTTTTTAAAAAATCCCCATTTTTAACATACATACTGAAAGGTGTAGGGTATCATATGGTCGGCTACGTCGGTTTCTTATTCGGTTTATTCGACAAATAATTATTTGAGGTTTTACGTTAACCGGTTAATAATCGGATAATTAAAAATTATTCGGTTAAAAAAAATTATTCGGAAACTAGATGTTACTATTGCTTTTTACAATAAGAATTTTGAAAAAAAGGTTTCACACATGAAAAAGTTGATATGTATGCATGTAAAAATAACAATTCTACGTACTCTGATTTTTATATTCTGCTCTTATATCCTTATAAAAAGATTTTAATGAACTTACAATTTAAAACGATTATTTAAAATATTTATATGAATTTTATGATGATAATATTGTTATTAAATCGGGTGGTACGGTTGTATGGGGGCTAGGTGAAATAATGGACCGATTTCAACCATAGGCTTCGTCTCTGTGCCAAAAAAATGCTTGGTCCAAATTTCATCAAATTATCTTGAAAATTGCGGCCTGTACCTTGCGCACAAGGTACAGCCAGCCGGACTGTTCTTTACCTGTTACTTTTTGTATTATATTTGTCAGTCATAATTTGCTGCTATTTCTTAATAATTTGATTTTTTTGTAAAAAACGACCGTAATAAATTTCAAATTCTTAGAATTTACATTCCATTTATCACATGATTAAGAGAAATGCACCAAGTGTTAACTTTCCTACCAAAGAACATGCTCATTATTTTGCCTTTATTGTTATTTATATTTTATTTACACGCATTTGTGCATTTTCGCACAGCAATACTTAAAGTAAATAGAGTAAATCATAATATCCTCTATACTCGTTTTTTCATTTGGGTATTTTGTTAAAATGTTTTAATAAAAGAAATTCCCAACATATTCTTTTTATACCCTTCACCTTCGTGAGACGGGTATATATAAGTTTGTCATTCCGTTTGTAATTTCTATAATATAATTTTCCGACCCTATAAAGTATATATATTCTGGATCCTTATAGATAGCGGAGTCGATTAAGCCATGTCCGTCTGTCTGTCTGTTGAAATCAGTTTTTAGAGGACCCCAGATATCGAGATCCGAATCTTCAATAATTCTATTAGACATGCTTTCGAGAAGATCGCTATTTAAAATCAGCAAAATCGGTCTATAAATAACGGAGATATGAGCAAAAATCCGAGACAACCTCTGAAAATTTCATCAAAAAATTGTTATAAAAGCAACAACAACACTGTATATAGAAAAAAATGTACACGTGTGTGTGTAGATGTATTTGGTTTTATTCAGCTGTGTATTTTTTTGTATGTTTGGAATCCAAACGTACAAAAAATACACAGCAAAAACTATGATTTGCATTTTTTTGTTAAAATAAAATAATTTTCCCTTTTGTTTTGCAAATATATCTTTTAATGAATAGAAAAAAGTATTTAAAACGTTTTCAATTATATGAGAGTAGATTGTGAGTTATTGTACAATAATTTTATATGCCAATAATGTAAGTTTGAAATTTAAAACACAAATTTTTTCCAAGTGTTTTTTAAAACACTTTTTTAAGATAAACAAAAACAAAATCTACGTCTCGTCAATGTTTACCAGCAATGAATACGAAAGTGTTGTTGTTTTACTTTTGCTTGTATACTCTTAAGAACAACAACAACGTATTGCTAAGGTTAAGCGCATATAAGTGTATAGAAAACACACTGTCTATAGCTAAGCGCATTTACAAAAACAAAAGAGTACCAAGCGCATAGGGCTTGGGCACCCTTTGTTTGGATGCTGTTGGCGTCATTGCGTTGTTATTTTTGTTTTTCTGTGTTTTTCGTTATGTATGTTTAGATGTCTGTTGGTTTAGATGCCTTGTGTATTTTGTGTTTTATTTCGTTTAGCGTTGTTGTTGTTCTTCTTCTTTTTGTTTAGCTTTTGATGTAATAATAATGTAGTCGGGAAAAAATTTAAAATTTATAAAAGATGTTTAAAATACTCTATGGTGGAGGGTATATAAGATTCGGCACAGCCGAATATAGCACTCTTACTTGTTTTTTATTCATTTGAGATAACACATACTAGCTCAGGTGCTGATCACCAACTCATTTGATTCTGTTTTTCAAGTTGAGAACAAACCAACTGATATTGCTCATTATAAAAAAAGAAGAATTAAACTATCACGCGAGCTATGAAATGGCAAAAAAGAGTTCCTCCGATCTACTCCTCTCCTCTGATGTGTTGCATATTTAAACCAATGGTGGCCAAACATGCCCCTGCGGGCATTGTGTTATTCTCACTTATACACAACAAGTATGAATGTATAGTCGGGCGTAGCCGACTATATGATACCCTACACCTGTCAGTATGTATGTTAAAAATGGGGATTATTTAAAAAAATAAAGCATTTGGTTTGTTTTTTTTAACTTTATTTCGGAGTATTTTTACTTTTATTTTGGCAAAAAAAGAATTTTTTACAAGAGGGTTCAAAGGGGAGTAGGGCAAAATATGACCCTATCCTTAAAAATGTTGGTAGGGGGAGTTAAGTCTTCTTCAATAATATTTATATAGAATTTAAAAGTGTTATTAGTGTTTGTAAGTGAATTTTTACCTTTAAGTCATTTTCTGAAAGGGAGTTTGTATGGGGGATAGGATCAAATGAAGCCCGATCATTACAAAAATCGGTTTGTTAACATAATAGACAATTTAAATTAATTATAAGCCAAAAGGCCCTATTTGGGGGGTACGGTTGTATGGGGGCTAGTCGAAATAATGGACCGATTTTAACCATTTTCAATAGGCTTCGTCCTTTCATCTAATTATCTTCAAAATTGCGCCCTGTACCTTGCGCACAAGGTTTACATGGACAGCCAGCCAGACGGACGGACATAGCTTAATCGACTCAGAAAATGATTCTAATCCGATTGGTATACTTTAAGGTGGGTATTGGACGAATATTTTTCTAAGTTACAAACATCAGCACAAACCCAATATACCCTCCCAACTAAAGTGGTGTAGGGTATAAATATTCTCAGCAATAAAACAAACTATACACAAAACAAAAATAATTAATGCTCTCTTTTTGAAATGACACACAGAGAATTTTTTCAAAGGCCATTACAAATTAATGTACGAATACTTTATATAGAAAGACATATGTATAATTATTTATATCTGCATTTTCATTTGGTCAAGCAATTAATCGCAAAATTATAAAGATTAAACGATCGACGGTTAATAATTTGAACCTATTCGATACATTTAATACATACACAAACAACAACTATATAGATAATACATACATACATACATCGACACATTTTTATATAAAAATGTGCATCAATATATTCTTTCATCAACACAAACATACAACAATGCATTTAAATTAAAATACACAGATTTTGTCTTTATTGTTCAAGTGTTGCAGCTCGTGTTGTTTATAGACATAGCGTCAGCATTTCTCATGGGAACAAAGTTTGTAACTTTATACACCTTAAACAAAACGTTAGTTTTGTTAATTGTGCATTTAGATATTTCAAAATATTTTTTGTTAACTCCTCCCTCCTTAAGTGCAATCGTCCCGATTGTTTAAAATGACTGTAGATTATATATGCTTGTCTGTTTTTTTTCTCAGCCGTTTTCTTCATATCCGCTGTTTCAGGAGAATCTTCTCTTATTTCCTTTCCTTGATAGTTAATTTTTTCCATATCTTAATACCAATAGCAATTATAAGAATAACAATTATGATAACCACAATTACCATTGTAAGTATGTTATTTCTTATTTCCAAAAGTTCCAATATTTTAATATTTCCAATATTTAATTTCTGTAATCTTTTAATGATAGCACTTCTTCTATTCTGTCACCAATTGCCCTAGGTTGTAAAGACTGTCAGGTGTTCCGCCAATCCACTTCCATGCGGAACCAATGATGTCAATGGATTTTCTTACCATACTTCGACTTAGACGTTTAATAAGTCCATTCATGTCATTCGTTTGTTGTGTTAGAAACAGACGGAGCGGATGACTATATGTAATATTTGTTTTTAGAAGATAATCCAGATTATCAACCAAATCCTTATATTTATCTATGTCAATAGAGACTGTTAATGTCTGCTATAACTGCTCTGTAGGGTCGTCTACAAAATAAGTACAAAAACAAATTATCCTAGAGATAAAATAAAAAATAATGTTAATTTCTGATGTGGCATTTATGTACATGATTTATAGCTCTTTAAATCGTTTATTTAATTTTGTTCCTAGTCTCTTGTTGCACTTTTCCTTAACTAATTGTCCAGGAACATATTCCTTGGCTGCTTTTCTGTTTCTTATATGGTAATCAAGGTCCTTTTTGTGTTGAGCTTTGAGTCGTTCAATGTTTGAGAGTGTTGTTGTCTCATAGTCGTGTGGAGAAAAGTCAACTGTATGTCCAAAGAATAAGTCTACTGGTCTGTTCGTTGTACTGTGAATAGAATGGTTCTATTAATTTACTGATCTTTCCAGTAGCTCTCCAAAATCTCGTGATATTCCTTCTTCCTTAAGACACCTCATTATATCCGATAAGGTAGAATGAAAACGTTCTATTTGTCTGTTTGGTTCACTTCTATAGGAAGTGGTGGTAAAAATATTTATTTTCAAATCCTTTTTCATCATGAATAAGATCGAGGGTGAGTTCAATGAAGGTTCATTGTCCATAATCACATTCTTTTGAACTCAATAGAAAAATAAAATTTCTCTAAGTGTTCTTCTAATATCCTCGATTGATTTTCCACTAAGTGGTTTAACTTGCACATACTTTGAGAACTTATCAATAGAGGTTAAAATCATTTTTTTATCAGTTGAAAATATATCGATGTGAATGGTATGACCAGGATAAGTTGGTATGGGTGTTTCTCCCAATTCTGTATTATTTGGATGTTGTTCGTATTTGTTTTTTTTACATCTCGAACATAGTTTTATTATCCTCTTAATTTTTTTCTCCATTCCTGGAAAGTAATATTTCTCCAAAATTTGTGTTCTATTTTCTTTCTCGTTACGGTGTGCCCTTGTATGTTCTTCCAAAATTATACTTTCCTGTTCTTCCTCGGAGATTTGCATATATGGTTTGAATTTTACCCATTATAGGTTCAGGAGTTTTAACTCTATTTACAACTGGCAGGTTGATATATCTTTTCAGACTATAAGCAATGTCTGCGTATCCGTTGATGAATCCCCTATAATAACCTGACAATCCCAAAAATGAACGTAGTTCTTTCAATGTCTTGGGATACTTGAATTCCAATATCGTTTCCACTTTTCTTAGATTAGTTTTTATTCCTTCTTTCGACACGAAACCTTGAAATTCCACCTCACGCTTAAAAAATTAGCATTTATCTAACTGTATCTTCATATGTCCCCTTTCCAAAATTTCGAATATACTCTTAATGCCATGGTGTATATTTTATATCATATGTTACAACAGTGGAATACGTTAATTTTTCATCTGGTTCAGCGAATAAATGTTTATGATGTTCCAAAATATTCCTGAGGGATGTTCTCTGATTTTCACTTAAGTGTTTTTTTCGTAATTCCATATAATTTACGTTCTGTGAAGTACGCTGCTTTATATTAATTTTCTGTCCATTTCCAATAATAAAATAATTTTCGGCTGTGTGAATTACTGCATGGAGTTTTTCATACTGTCATTACCTAATATAGCATCAAATGAGTCAAAACCTGGTAAAATTTTAAAGGCATGACATCTATTCCTGAGAAATTCAAAAGGGTATGTTGCGATATTTTAATTTTGTCATTAGCAGATCTGGCAAGGAAAGTATGTTCGTTAATTTTTGGATTTTCAACTAAGTCCGGTCTAATATAATTCTTATTGCTACCAGTGTCTAACAAAAATGATAATACTTTTCCGTCCCTCGTCTTGGCCTCGAAATAGGTCAACGAGAAACAGTTTAATCTAAAAAATTAAGAAGTTGAACATCATTTGGTTGAACGTCCTGATTTTCCGTGGTAAAATCATGTTCCTCTGATACTTGTTGGAAATATTCCTGAACGTAATCTGGTTCATTATTTGCTGAACCTACACCAACATCACTTCCTTCAGGGGGATTACTTGTCCATTCGTACGATTTGTCTTTGGGTACATAGTCAGTATTCATATAGAAATTTCTCTGCGTTTTGTTAATTGGCCCTTGGAAAAAACTAATTGAAGTTCTTTTTGAATTTTGAAATATTATTAATATAATATCTGAGCATGAGCATCTTCTTTGTAATTCATTTAGTCCGAGAAGTCCAACTGAGCTGGAAGCTACGGTTGGTTGTGTCATTGTCCACTTACTAAATTTTTATGTTATCTCTTCAATTGAATCGGGCATAAATATTTATAACAACAGGAAAAATATACATTATAGTATTATAAAATTTTCACAAAAATTTCTTAAACAATTAAGTAAATTAAGACAAAATTATATAATATTAAAATATATAAATTCTTACAATAATATGATTGCGATCTGCTTCATGCTGTCTTAATTTCCTTGTTGTTGGAGTTGGTTCGGCTGGATGTTATTTTAGGTATTCAATTGATGGTTTTCTAATTTTATTAAGTTCACGTTTTATTTTGTTTTTATTTAAAATAATATTATTTGAATTGTTCAAAAAGAATTTATCGTTTTCAACTTTATTTAATTATTATTTTTAATCTTAATACAAACGATATTAAATGCAATATTATTTGATTTGTTCGTTGTTCTTGAAAAAGTTTATGTTTAATTTTATTAAGTTCAATTTATGTTCTGTTCGATATTCGTTTAAAAAATCCTATTTTATTTTTTAACTTTCTTCATATCAATTTATGATCTGCAATACTATTTTATCTATTCACTGTTCTTTTATTCCGTTTTATTTTATTTATTTATTTTTGTTACACTTAGTTCAATAGATTTATTTTTGTTACAATTATTAACCTGCGTATCCGCGTTATCCTTCACACGGGCTTAACAGGCGTCGGTAAAAATACGCGTGAACCGGTTTGTCTTTTACGACTACTAAAGGACCTGACAAGGCTTGACTGTTACCTGGTCCCTGCTCGGGCGCCAATTAAAATACACAGATTTAAATCTGTTAAAAAAATATTTTTAATTTAGTGACGGACGCAACTAAATTGTCTTTATTGTTCAAGATCCAAATTAGGAGTGAAACATTCATACGTTCTACCCTTACTTGTCACCACAGGTTTTATTATTGAAAATGCAGCTCGTGTTGTTTGTAGACATAGCTTTAGCATTCCTCATGGGAACAAAGTTTGTAACTTTATACACCTTAAACAAAATGTTATATTCCTTCCGTTATTCATTTATAATACTAATAATAATATGAATAACACAAATATGTACAAACATATCATTTTTTAGTGCAAAGCACACAAATTTTCATTTATGTTCTCTTTTATATTTTGCACTACAATATACATATGCGTTTTAAACATTCTCTTTCTGGCCAACGTTGATTTAAACACTGCATTAACGTTTAACGGAAATTAAATTCAATTAAAAGTTTTTATTTATACACAAGAAAAACTCTATCTGTTTTATTTATACAAAACAAAAATTTTCGAAGAAAAACCTCTCTATCTTTTCTAAAAACTCAAATTGACATTATTTGACTTTCAAAACAAAACATACGTATGACTTAGATGTAATTATTATAAATATTGTAAAAGAAAAAAACAGAGTAAGTAAAAATACCGCTCTCGATCGCTTTTTAATATCGCTCGTTTTAAAATTAAAATCGCTAGTTTTATTTTTTAACACGCGAGCGATATTTACAAGTTTTTGTTTTTTTCAACTCGCTTGCCGTATATTTTATGAATTCTAAGAAAGTGTTAAAAAGGAAATCTTCACCTTTTTATGTAAATTTTTATATTTTTTCATATGTATATTGATGGACAAGGACAAATATGTAATTACTAATTACAATGTGGATAAGACAACAAAAAAATTAGAAAGAGTTCCTTTTGACACAAATATTTTGGAATATTGGAAAACGAAGAAGTTATATGATCCTGAAATGAGACATTTGCTAGATGTGATTTTATCAGTTCCATCAACACAGGTTTCTGTGGAAAGATCATTTAGTACAAAAATGAATTTAAATGTTATGAAAAAAATAGATTTACACACCAGAAAGAAGAGATTATAAAATACATACATATGTATATGATGTTTATTTTTCATACACCTAAATAAATTCGGCATTCTCAAAATTTTGTTGTTGTATTTATGTGTGGATTTTAATAAAGTTGCGTACAGATCTTACTTCGACAAATGCTGTTCAGCAACTGAGTTGATTTTGTTTTGCAAGTTGAGAGATAATCAACTAACACGTGCTCAAATAAGAAAATACACAAGTAAGCTTATAGTGTAGGTAAGTCAACGCAATGTCAGCTGAATACTCGCGTCCTATCTCGCGTGATAGGGAATCGAGATTTTGGGCAACAATGATCTAGACACGTCTGTATGTCAGTGTCTAGATCAGAGACTGTCGGTCTCTTAAAAGAACGATAGGACATAAACTATTGTTGCAGTTTGATTGGCATTCAAAATGGACAAAATCGGTTTACATTTGGACATGGACTTTATATAAGCTTCTCTTTGGAAAATGACTAACATTCATAACAGGCCTAAAAATACAAGTATTTTTATAAATTATACTTAAATTTTTTTATTAACCAAAATTTCATATAAATCGGCAAATTGAAATTTGCGAATTGTACTAAGAATTGCAAGTATATTATCTTTATATTATACATATTTTTTATTTCTTTAGAAACTGTAATTTTAATGATTCAATACATAAACAATACATAAAAAGAAATTTTGATCACCTTATAATATGATCATGTATAACAATATTATGTAAATACAAAAATATCATGATGAAATATTTTGACGGTATTTAATCATAATATCATATTTTAAAATTGTTACAATAACGATAATATGTTTAGACTACAATAATAATTTTAACCACAAACATGTTTTTTCTCTGCGTGCTATTACAGAGAATTATATCATTGTCAATAAATCGTTTAAAAACAAAAAAATATAAGTATTAAAATATATGCATTTCACAAAAATGGTTTGTTATTAGAAATTTATTACCCCGTGGAATTCGGAATAAGTTGACAATTGACTCAATTGCTAATTAAAGACCCTCTCTAAAAAACTTCCGGATGTTCATATTTTGGTTTTAAATGTTATAAATTTATAAATTTTTAATCATAAATGCATTTTTCATTTAAGAAAAAAGTTCATGTTCACCGAACTTTGAAAACCGAACAAAGTTCAGCTTCGGCCGATATTTCAAATTTAGCAAAGTTTGGGTTCGGTGTTCGGTACCGAACGAAATTTTGAGTTCGATCGGACTCTAGTAAACATATATATCACAAGCTAATTCGTAGAAATTTAAAGGGACAAATAAATACCTACCCAGTAAACAATTTTTTCAGACATGTATGATGTCAGAAATTTTCTGGAATTTTTCTTATACTTTATCAGAATTTTTAACGAACAATATAAAAATCCTTTAGACATTTTACAGAATAATCGGCAAACTTTTTGATAGACTTTTCTGCACATTTTCTGAAGTATTAAATGATTAACATTAGACTTGTCTGCACATTGTCGAAAGGAAATTTAAGTGTTACCACAATTATGAGACTAATCTGCACATTGACGAAGGACAATTTGTTTTTTATTCCTATACTAGCTAATACCCGGTGTGCTTCGCTACCCCTATCGAAATTAAACACATAATCAAAAAAATTATTTAATTAGTTACTAAATTATAAACCTTTTATTAAAGGTTTATTATAATTTATTTTGATGATAAATTATTTAAATTCTTAATTAATACATAAAAGATATATGTACTTCTTACTTGCTAAAATTTAATATATACATTTAGACTTAAAGAAAAATTCTTATTCTTAATAATGTTCAGATGAATATTAAAGTTCTTCGTACAAAATTTTTAAAATTTAGTTGTATACGTTGTATAAGATTGGAACTGTAATAGTTTCCAATATAAACGAATTATTGTATTTAATTTATATAGAATGTGCACGCCCCTAACGCTAATCCTCCCACATTTTATCCTTAATAATCATAATGACACTAAGTCAAACAACATTTTAGGATTCCAACTGTTACATTATCTCAAGAACAACTAATTTTTGTTTTAAATTAACATGGGAGGTGCTGTTAAAGTTATTCGTGCAAAAATTTAAGCTTATAAGTGTAACAGTCTCCAAGATAAACGAATTTTTTATTTAATTAATATGTGAGGTGCCGCTATATAACAAATCCATCTTTTTCGCATAGTTGAAAGAACAGGATCAGAAGATAGAAGTAAACTATTAAAAATATCTTCATTCTGTGATTGCCTGGAGCATTTTCTTAAGCTGAAAAGTTGAACATGCTTAAAATCTCGATTCCTCGCTTCCTGGGCTTCTTCTGTTAACTCTCCAAGTGGAAGAATATTCGATTCAATTATTATTTGACCATGACACAATACTTTGTGTACTGTTGGTGTTAGTTCCCTCAATGGATACAGAGATACAAGTAATTTAGAAATTTCAGATGTATATTCCCCAAATCGATTTCCATTAATTTTATGTTTATTATTCAGTGCCATTAAAATAGTGTTAACTGTTCGAAGCAACTCCTTGTCGATTCCAGTTATTTTTGAAGTAATTTCAAAATCACGAAAAAACCTTCTCGCCGTATTACCGTAATTTGTACTACCGCAACTTGGAAGTGGTTTGTCGATGTTTAATCCCATCTGAACTTTAAATTCTTCTTGGATTCTGCTTTTTTCCGCAGCTCTCAGTTCTTTCAATTCTTCATTATTTTTTGTTGATTTAGTAAGATTCTCTGGCACACTTCTATATTTGAGGTCGTATGCTATGTGTAAAAAGAAATCCAAAAATCGTATTCTGGCATGAAGTGGTGAAATTCCGAAAGACATGGACTTCTTCATTAATACTTCTGCTTTTGTTTATATTTGAGAATTGCGACTTTTTCTAATTACATATTGAGCATCTCCAGAAGGAAGAAGTTTCTGTTATGGCATTGCTGACCTTTCCATCAATCATTGTTAAGCTTAGCTGATATGATACGTTAATAGAGAATTCCTTTATTTTTATGCAAATGGGCTCCAGTGCATTTATTTCATCTTTTAAATCATCAAATCAATGATCATAAACGAAACAGAAAAAATTGAGGTAAAAAATAGTTATAAATTTCTGAAAATTTAAGCATAATAGGACCTTTCAATTATAAGGATAAGCAAACAAATAGAAAATAGGTAAATATAAGATTTAAACATGTTCTGTCATATTTAATACTAAAATATGAAAAATATGAAATTAAAGGATACAGGTTTAAATGAACATATTTTTGAATGTAATTGAGATATTGGCTTGAAATTTTTTGTAAAGAGCCGCGAATTTCCATATCTAACTAAAAAAAGATATTAAGGGATAAATATGGACTAAATTGTTGTAGCTATCTGCGACCCTATTAAAATTTTGATATAAAGCATAGTTTTAGAAATTTAACAAATATGTAATATATGACAAAATCTTTATTTATGAACAAAACTCAATGAAATCTTCAACGCTTGTTAAATTTGTCATTTCAAATAAGTAAATGCAAAAAAAAATTAAAAGGTCAAAGGGCATCCCGCAATTCCCAAAAATAGGAATGAAAATCCCAAAAATGGGATTTTTTACATTTTTGCCCATAGGGTCCACATTTCTTCCAGGGCTGGGAAAATACTTTTGGAGTGAATAGAAAACATATTGAGGTTTCCAAAACTGCTTTCAGTTTTCTGATCCCAGCTTTGGGATTTTAGAACATGTCGCCCAAAGTTGAAGTTTTGATAAAAAATAGGTCATATTCGGAAGGACGCAGTGGCAACATTTTCAAAAAATAGGACAAGTTTTTTACGCCAAAGCGTTCTGCGTAAAGATACCTTTTAGAAAACTATACAATTGTTATATGTTCTTAAAGAAAATTTTATTTTATTAATAAAAGAGTTAAGACACATTTTGGAAAAAAAAACGGCAAAAATCTAAAATTTTTTGAATTTTTAAATTAAAAAATGTATATTTTTGGATCTGTAAATGATATTGATCTGAAATTTTTTGAATATTATTGGAAATTTTGTTGTCTAACTAACAGGAGAAAATTGAGTCCATATGGTCCAAAATTACGCCCGGTATTCAAAGAAAGGCGGACCAAGGTATGGTAAATTTTGTATCACTAAAATTTTAAATGCCTATAACTCAGATATTATAAGAGAAAAGTAGCATGTTTTTTCAAGATCTCGTCGAGCGCTTTCAGAAAATATAAAAATCTTTTTATTTGAAAAACAAAAAAATTTCACGAGTTTAAAAATTTTACATGACGTAGGTACCTTACTTTGCTCACGCCAAATTTTATCCCGATCGGATCAGCCGTTTAGAAATACCAGATTTATTTCCAAAAAATTTCGATTCTGCCCCACTGTGCGATGGACAAAACACGCTGGGCATTTAACAACTGGGCCTGGAGAACATTTATCTAGGTTTGGAGAACTTCTAAATTGCTGTTGTAGCTCGACTGGGGCAACGGCAGCTGAACAGCAGAGCTCAAAAAATTTTGTTGGTTAGGTCGAACACTGGCGGCAACTGTGATGGCTACGGTACACGTCGTTCCGGCAACGATGGAACTTGCAGGCACCTCGGCAGTAGAAGGAGCAACTTTAGATGATTGGCTTGAATAGGCGACACTGGTACTTACGTTTGGTGGAGGCACTCCGGCGGCAGTGGGAGTCGATGATGTTCCAGCGGCAAGGGTAGGCAGGGCATAGACTTCTGCGGCTGAAGCAGGCAATTGTTGGAATCAACTTTTGTTCCAGCAAACGAGGAACCACTAGTAGGCTGATTCATTGTTGACTGTAAGCGCTGACTTTTTCTTGCAGGGGAGCGTTGCATGATGAACAAAAATACACAAAAGGTTTCTCAAAAAAACACAAAAAATTTCACACCAAAAATTTAAACGGCAAATTGTTTACCAAAATTATTTTAAATAAATTTATTATTTGTCCCGGCAGACAGGAACCACTTGAGCTCTTTTCAAATTTATTTTAAGTTCCGGCAGGCAAGGAACCTCTCAAATAAATTCACACAAACTTCTTAATGTTCCAGAAGGCAAGGAACCACTAAATTATTCCAATTGAAATTAGTTCCGACGGACAAGGAACCACAAATTCACAGAAAAGTACAAATAAAATTTGTTCCGGCAGGCAAGGAACCACTTAATTAAATTTCACAAAAGTTTATTAATGTTCCGGCAGGCTAGGAACCGCAAAATTTTAATACGGGATTCTGAATAGAATATATATGTTTTATGCTGTCAGGATATTGGTAAGCGTGGGTTCTGAAGCATAGTTTTCTACTAACATCTTAAAGACTTTTAATAATATAGTTAAATTTCTTACAAGCCTATAGGCATTGCTTTCTGACACTTAACTATATCGGGGATTTTGGTATTTTTATGAGAATATAGTTATCATGATCCATGTTTTTATACCCTCCACCACCATCAGTGGTGATAGAGGATATATATAACTTTGTCATTCCGTGTGTAACACCAAAAAATATTCATCTGAGACCCAACAAATTATATATATTCTTGGTCCTTATGAAATTCTGAGTCGATTTAGCTATGTCCGTCTGTCTCTCCGTCTGTCTGCCTAAAACACGCCCACGTTAAAACTAAGCCAAGGACATTATCCAAATTCACCGAAAATATTTATTGTTATCCTAAGCAGTTTGGTATTGAAAATGGGCAAAATCGGTTCACATCGGGAAGAGTTATGAATCAAAACTTGAAACTACCTCGAAAAAAATAAGCATTTTTTACACATTTTGATGTAATTTTCTCGAAAACTATGCAAGATAATTCCATAAAAATCGGTCCATAATTGGTCATAATTTGGTACAAGTATTGTTCTCATATACAGAAATATAACCATGAAAGCTTCTTTGGATCGGTCCATAATTGGTCATAGCTCCCATACAAGGTCCCCACCCGAAAATCATTATTAAATTAAGATATCGATATAAAGTTTGGTACAAGTATTGCTCTTATATACAGAAATATTACAAAGAAAGATTTTTTCGATCGCTTCATGTTTGGTCATAGCTCCCATACAAAGTCCCCTACCGAAAATCTTTTAAACGCGCATAACTCATTACTAAATGAAGATATCGATATAAAATTTGGTACAATTATTGCTTTTATATACAGAAATATAACAATGAAAGTTTTTTTGGATCGGTCCATAATTCGTCATTGCTCCCATACAAGGTCCCCACCCGAAAATCACTTAAACGCGCATAACTCATTACTAAAGATATCGATAAAGAAATATTACCACGAAACACTTAAACACGTATAACTCATTACTTAATTAAGATATCCATATAAAATTTGGTACAAGTATTGATCATATACACAAAAATATTACTAGGAATTTTTTCCATCGGTCTATAACTGGTCATAGCTTCCATATAAGGTCCCCTCCCGAAATAACTAAAACGAACATAACTCATTACTAAATGAAGATATCCATAAAAGTTTGGCACAAGTGTTGCTCATATACAGAGATATAATAATGTGAAATGTTTTTCCGGTCGGTCCACAATTGATCATAGCTCCCATATTAGGTCCCTTTTAGAAAAACACACATACAAGGTTCCCTTCCGAAATATTTATATCCATACATTTAGCAAAAATATTGCTCTTATATACATAAATTCACTATAAAATTGTTTTACGAAAGGTCCATATTTGGTCATAGCTCTCATACTAGGTCCAGAAAATCACTTAGATTCACAATATTTATTACCAAGTAGAATTCTGAAATTTTGTCTTTATGTACATAATTGGTCATAGCTCCCATACAAAGTCCTTTTACGAAAATTTCTTAAACGCACATTACATATTACCAATTAAGCTATTGATAAAAAATTTGCAAAAATTTTAGTTTTGTATACTTCTATTTATCCTATACTAGGTCCAGCCCCTAAAAGCGCTTTAGCGGTATTTAAAGAGCATTATTATTTTGTGTTAAACAAAATTTGGTGTAGAACAAAATTATATATGTATTTGTATTTTGAAAATCTATAAATCTTTCACACACATACAAACATGCAAATTAATAAATTTATAATGTTCAATAAATCTTGAATATGTAATAGATTTAACTTTTGGGATTTTTTCTATTAAAGATATGAGTATACTTATTTCTACAAATATTTGATCAAAAAAATTTGTAATAACATAGAAGTAGCCGGTGGAGGGTATTTAAGATTCGGCACAGCCGAATATAGAACTCTAACTTGTTTAACGTAAGGTTAGTAATTTCTAGGTAGTCTATATACAAATAATATCTGAGACTGAATAGAGAAGAACGCGAACCTCCCCACCCGACTGAAGCTAGAGATTTTATGGCACAAATAGTCTCTTTGAGAAACATAAATACCAAAGAAATTGTTATCTCGTAGGGTTTTATTACAGAAAATGGCACCCAATGTGGGGCCGAAAATGTCCCAAATTTGTTTTGGTGAATGATCGGTTCAGAATAATTAATATTGTTTAGATCTTTTTTTTTCTTTTATAAAAATTTTGTAGTAAAATTATTTCTGTAAATCTTTTAAAATTCAAAACGAATTTTTATTCTCAGTACCAATACATTGTGTGGTTCATTTTTTTAAATACATTTCTGAAGTTTACAATCAACTTCGGTATAACTGTGTTCTCTAGTTTTTTTCAGACTTAGTTTTCTTGTTACGATATTATTACAACCTTTTCCACTTAGGTTTTTAATATCCCTTCAGATCCTCCATTACCTCCATCTACCATTTATTTAACCCAATCAAATATTGCACAGTGGGGCAGAATGGAAATTTTTTGGAAATAAATCTGGCATTTCTAAACGGCTGATACGATCGGGATAAAATTTGGCGTGAGTGTAGCCAAGGAGTATTCGAGTTTAAGTTTTGAAGATGAACCCCGCAGATGCCCCAGGGACGGAGCTGTGGCGGCTCAAAGTAGGGTACCTACGACATGTAAAATTTTTAAACTCGTGCCATTTTTTTGTTTTTCACCCAAATACAAAGATTTTTTATATTTTCTGAAAGCGCTCGACGAGATCTTGAAAAAACATACTACTTATCTCTTATAATATCCGAGTTATAGGCATTTAAAAAATTAGTGATACAAAATTTACCATACCTTGGTCCGCCTTTTTTTAATACCGGCGTAATTTTGGACCAAATGGACTCAGTTTTTTCTTGTTAGTTAGACAACAAAATTTCCAATAATAACACAAATAATAAACAATCAATATCATTTACAGATCCAAAAATATACGTTTTTTAATTTAAAAATTCAAAAAATTTTAGATTTTTGCCGTTTTTTTTTTGCCCAAAATGTGTCTTAACTCTTTTATTAATAAAATAAAATTTTCTTTAAGCACATATAACAATTTTATAGTTTTCTATATGTACGAAGTGTCTACTACTTTCCAGCAAATAATGTACGTACATATGTATTCGCTTACATAATTTTAATGGGAAACTTATTTGGTTATGTCATACATATTTATATATAAATTGATTATGCCTTAAAAATTTTAATTTATTCCATTTACAAAATTATAAAACTCGCCCCACACAAATTTTCAACACTTATCGCGAGTTTAAAAATTAAACTCGCGAGTCGAATAGATTTATTCGCCGGAAAATGAATTATTTCAATCGCTCGAATTAAACTCGCTCGCGAGCGAATTGAATTCAATCGCTATCTGTAACCTGGTCTTAACTCTTTAAAAGAAATGAAAAAGTTAAGAAGCCTTGAAAATTTCATTGTGTTTTGTTCATAAATAAAGATTTTGTCATATTTATATTTGTTACATATTTGTTAAATTTCTAAAGCTATGATTTTTATAAAAATTTTAATAGGGTCGCAGATAGCTACAACAATTTAGTCTATATTTATCCCTTAATATCATTTTTTAGTTAGATAAGGAAATTCTCGACCCTTTACAAAAAATTTCAAGCCAATATCTCAATTACATTCAAAAATATGTTCATTTAAACCTGTGTCCTTTAATTTCATCTTTTTCATATTTTAGTATTAAGTATGGCAGAACATACATTTGGTGTTGAATAAAATATTTGGACAATTTTTAAAAATTATTTAGTTAATTATTTTATTAAAGACTATAACATTGTATATATAATAAAAAAAATATAATTTTATTATGAGCCACGCACAACAACACCTAAATCACCCCACACAAACCACCATTCCCGCCCACCGAAATATAAAACACAATTTAATACAATATCATCAGTTAGTATAATAGCTTTTTTTAATTGAACTGTTTATCTTAAACATAATACAATTAATTCTTACAACCTACTTATATAGTTAATTCCTAATCTGTCATATCGGTATACATATCTAGAAGGTAATATAAGTCCTTTAAATCTTCCTTGTTTTGATATGATAGAGTTTCATAACAAATCCATCTTTTTCGCATAGTTGAAAGAACAGGATCAGAAGATAGAAGTAAGTAAACTATTAAAAATATCTTCATTCTGTGATTGCCTGGAACATTTTCTTGAGCTGAATAGTTGAACATGCTTAAAACCTCGATTCCTCGCTTCCTGGGCTTCTTCTGTTAACTCTCCAAGTGGAAGAATATTCGATTCAATTATTATTTGACCATGGCACAATACTTTGTGTACTGTACTGGATACAGAGATACAAGTAATTTAGAAATTTCAGATGTGTATTCCCCAAATCGATTTCCATTAATTTTATGTTTACTATTCAGTGCCATTAAAATAGTGTCAACTGTTCGAAGCAACTCCTTGTCGATTCCAGTTATTTTTGAAGTAATTTCAAATTCTTCATTATTTGTTGTTGATTAAGTAAGATTCTCTAGCACACTTCTATATTTGAGGTCGTATGCTATGTGTAAAAAGTAATCCAAAAATCGTATTCTGGCATGAAGTGGTGAAATTCCGAAAGACAGGACTTATTCATTAATACTTCTGCTTTTGTTTATATTTGAGAATTGCGACTTTTTCTCATTACATATTGAGCATCTCCAGAAGGAAGAAGTTTCTGACCTTTCCATCAATTATTGTTAAGCTTAGCTGATATGATACGTTAATAGAGAATTCCTTTATTTTTATGAAAATGGGCTTCAGTACATTTTTTTCATATTTTATATATTTCACAAAATCTTTTGTTGTTTTCTTTGACTCCTTTCCATCAATTATTGTTAAGCTTAGCTGATATGATACGTTAATAGAGAATTCCTTTATTTTTATGAAAATGGACTTCAGTGCATTTATTTCATATTTTATATATTTCACTAAATCTTTTGTTGTTTTCTTTGACTCCTTTATATATTCAAATCCAATGGGTCTACAAAAATTTTTTGAACCCGGAGTTGTATTGATCCATATATCTTCAAGTGAATTTCCGATGCTTGACGATGATGGATTAAGGGAATATGAACGATTTCGTAATGGCACTAATGATAACATAAATACACTTTTGTAGTCTGCTAATGTCTGACTTCCACAAGTTTGTTTGTATTCTGGAAGTGCTGATAAACCGTCACATCCCCACTTACACATTAAGACAACATCACAGTTATGAATTTTCCTTAGTTGTTCTTCTGAAAAGTCTGACACAATTCTTGATGCTGTGTTTTCGAGCAAAGATGATATATCAATACTAGCTTCCACATCATTAACAGCAATAGGTGATGGTAGGATAGTTTGTTTTTTTTTTTTTCTGCATCGCCTTTCCTTAATATTTGGTACTTATTTCGACTGAGACCCAGTTCCAACATAAACGCTATTACTTCCTATTAAGTAAAATTTGATTGTGATGTTGGAGTTGGTATACTTTCAACAATTCGCTTAAGTCGTTTTGGTGATGCATTAGGAAGTATAGTTGCAATATGTACGGCATCCATAGGTTGGTTTTCCTTTTTCAGCATTTCTTTAAATGTATCAGCAATTTCCTCATTTAAGATTGAAAAAAGTTTTTGTGTGACCCTCTTTTTTTATGTGTTGTAAGTTGAGATTTCCGTAGTAGTTTCCATCCAACTACAAAATTTTAATCGATTTTTTTTTTTTATTTCCATCCACAGACTTACTTTTTACATCAAAAAGTTTTTAATTTTTGATATGCCAGTTTTGTCTACTTTTCTACTATATGTAGTTTTTATATAATTTGAAATGTCTTCAAGTCTTGTTGGCCCTTTTGAAGATACACTCCCTAAAACGGAACACAACTCTTCGTACTTTAATCCAATCTTCATTGTAGATTTATTAAATATGGTACTTAAAATCTGAGAAGTTTACTTAAGTATATACCAATTCTTGTTATTTCCGATACAGGTATTCCAAAGTAAAAAATTACGAATTGTCTACCTGTAATTCAGTCATTGATATTTCTTATTAGTGAATGAATCGAAATTATCATTACCTGTATATTTTTACCTACATGATCATAAACGAAATGATCTGTCGAAAAATATTTAGGTAAAAATAGTTATAAATTTCTGAAAAATTTTCTCGAAATCCGCTTAATTCAAATTGCAGGTACAAGCAAACTATATGAGATATTGACCTAATTTTTTACTGTTTTATTCCCTAAAATGTTGTCCATTAATCCCTATGAGTTCTCCCAAAAATATTGAAATTTGTTTAACAAAGTATCAAAAAAACTAAAATTTAAATTTTGAAACGACCGTTAAAAATATCAAAATTTTTCGACCATAGCTCAGAACAGGTTTACATTATTCTATAAGGACAAAAACTCATATTCAAGTAACTACAGATGTATTTTAAGTAATACAATTGTTTTATTAGAATATTTTCAAAATTTTGTTTATTTGTTATCACATTTCGAATTCAAGTGCTCTGAGACACGATAATGGCCTGGAGAATTTTTAATAACTTTTACATTTTTCAACCAATTTTTTTGTAACGCTAATTCTGTGTACATTACGATTCTTTGACAATAAAATACAAAACAAATTATTTAATGACAAAACTTTTGTGAAAACTGAAAAAATGCATATTTCCCCTTGTAAATGCATCTTCAAACTTCAGAGCCGTTGCGGCACCAGTTAACGTAGTTCTATTGACCTAATTTTTTGCACGACTTATTTTTATAATTTCGATTCTGCTCCACTGTGCATCGCCATGAACAATAATTCGACGCCAAGCCCTTCAGCCGCCATGCCACAGCCATCCAATATGACGCCGCCAGTAACGGGTATCAGTGAAGTCAACGTTGACAATTCTGCCTCAGCCAACGTCGACTGCGCTGAACGTCGGACGCCATTTTCTTCCGTAAGCTGTAATGAAAATAATTTTTTGATGCCGTCAAATATGCCGTTGTCTCAAAATGGTAGCTCGATGCTGGTGCATAGAAAAATTTATGACTTGCTGGAATTTAATGGCGTTCCTGAAGATTGACCCATGTTTTCAACGGCTTTTAATCAGTCTACTGCCGTTTATAATTATAATAATTTTAAAAATTGTTTGAGGCTCCAAAAGGCTTTGAAGGGCGATGCACGGGAATGTGTGAAGTCGTTGTTGATCCATCCCGATAATGTGAGTATGGTTATGGAACAATTGTGTTTTCAATATGGTCGGCCCGAAATGCTCATTTGTTGTCAGCTGCTACAAGTTAAAAAAATTTCGCCCATTAGTGAAAGTGATATCGACAAACTTGTGCCTCTTGCTGTTAAAGTGCAGAATCTACCTGTTTTTTTTAAGCTGCCAATGGGCAACAGCATTTAGCAAATCCTACACTGATGGAAGAACTTGTCGGAAAAATTACTATGAGTAAACGGATGGAGTGGGCCCGCTACGCCTCAACTATAAAGCGTAGCGGGCCCACTCCAAAGGGCCAAAGGTGTCGCTGATATGGTAACATTGGTGCAAAGTTCTAGTGGAAATCGTCAAAATAATGAACCAAAAAGAAAAGTTGTTCTCCATGCCGCTGATGGTCAACATAAACAAGAATGCCCTCTGTGCCAGGCAAATCATAAAATATTTGAGTGTAAAAAAATTTGGTTCATTGAGTGTGCTTAATCGTTGGAGTGAAGTTAAGAAATTGAGGTTGTGTTTTTCGTGTCTCGGTAGTGGACATTCAAGCCGATTTTGTCGTTATCGTAAGATGTGTCCCGTTGATGGTTGCCTAAGAAAACATAACAAATTATTGCATGATGTCAAAATTAATAATACGGTTTCATCTGAGAATCCTGGTCCATGTGGTTCATCAAAAGGAAATGAGTCTATGCTTAGTTGTGTGTCCAAAGCTACATATAGAGGTGTGTTGTTATTTCGAGTGGTGCCAATTGTACTTTATGGTCCTAGTAACAAAGTCGAAACATATGCGTTGTTGAATGAAGGTTCTTCGGTTACTACGGTGGACAGCTCCTTGTTGAAGCAACTGGGTCTTCAGGGGCAACAAAGCAGATTATATCTACACTGGTATGCTGGTAAGGCGTCACAAGAAATGGCGACTGTGGTTCATTTGCAAGTAAGTGGAATTGGTAGGCAGAGGAAATATGCGTTAAATAATGTTTATGGATTATTTGTCGAAGAATTATGTACGTAAACTGTCGCCCATAGACGCTACTGATGTATGCCCCAGTACTTGGTATCTTCCGCATTTTGGAGGGGTCAATCCAAATAAGCCAGGAAAAATTCGGTTGGTGTTTGATGCTGCCGCATCCGTTGAAGGTGTTTCTCTCAATCCAAACCTGCTTAAAGGCCCCTAGCAATATAAGCCGTTGCCAGGTACTTGTGGCTCCTGAATATAGGTGTTCTTAACGGTTCCTTTGTTGAGAACACCGATTGTTTTGAAATGCTTGTTATGACCTTTGGTGCTGCTTGTTCGCCTTGTGTAGCCCATTATGTCAAAGAAACAAATGCTCTGTGTTATCGTGATCAATATCCTCGTGCAGTGAGGTCTATCTTGGATGATCATTATGTGGATGACTTTGTGGATAGTTTTCCTAGCTCTGCAAGGGCCATTGAAATTTCGCAACAAGTACGCACCATCCATAAAGCAGCTGGGTTTGAACTACGGAACTTTTCATCCAACTCTTCGGAGGTAATTGTGTATGTATTGGCAACCAAAAAATGATACTTTCAGGTTCAATTTGAAGTTCCACAATGTGAATGCTGGTGTTATGGAAGGTGTAAAGTCTCCAACTAAAAGAGAGCTGTGGTTATGTTCGTTTTCGACACACTTGGGTTTTTGAGCCACTTTATGATAACGGCAAAACTGTTGATGCAAGAAGTTTGGAGGTCTTCACAATGTTGAAAATGTAAAGATAAATCGGTGTTATTTTGGAAATGGTGTTCCTTACCTTACGCCAGTGAAGACGCATTTGGAGCCGTGTCATACTGGAGGTCAATAAACGCTCATAATAAAATTGAAGTGTCTCTTTGGGTGCCAAATCTAGAAGTGCCCCTTTGAAGATTATGAGTATTCCTCAGCTCGAACTACAGGCAGCTGTTTTGGGTTCTCGATTACTGGTTACAATTTTGAAGGCGCATTCCGTTAAGGTATCAAGGATTATTTGTTGGGCTGACTTTACAACTGTAATAAATTGGATTGGCTCAGAAAGTCGTCGTTACAAACCCTTTGTTGCACACAGAATTACGGGGATATTTGAATCTACTAGCCCTGCAGATTGGAGATGACTGCCAACAAATCTAAATGTTGCGGATGAAACTACATGAATGAAAAGCCAAGTTGATTTTTCTGATGATGCAGGTTCCGTCGTACATTACCGGTGCTACCACTTATGGGTTCGTTGCCGAAGGACAGGTTGACTCCATATATTCGTCCCTTTTCCTATACTGGATTGGATTACTTTGGCCCATTTACTATTACAATTGATCGTCGCCATGAAAAACGCTGGGTGGCTTTATTTACTTGCCTGACCATAAGAGCCGTCCATTTAGAAGTCGCCTTTGATTTGTCCACAGATGCGTGTATTCATGTCATACGCAACTTTATAAATATACGTGGGCTTCCTACAAGAATCAGGAGCGACAATGGAAAAAAATTTGTTGGTGCCGACCAAGTTGCCAAGCGGTTCAGTGAAGTATTTGATGTGGGTCGTATTCAAGATGCTCTACGAAGGGTATAGACTGGCAATTCAATTGTCCCTATAATCCTGCGGAAGGTGGTATATGGGAACGTATGGTCCAGTGCGTCAAACGTGTCTTGGAATGTAAGAGTTAGTAAATGTACATAACAGAAAGAAATTTGTAGGCTCAGTATTTACTGGCATTAATATTAAAGTTTAGTTTGTTGGGTACAAAGACTGCGGTAAGTGGTTCATATTTATATTAATATTATTTTTGTAATAATTTAAATTCTTTATTAGAAATAAACGTTTACACCCTTGCATCATAATTTTAAACAAATTTGTGGTTCTTTTTGGGTGTTTGTTAAACTCCTGTCCTCAACATTAGGCTCAAGTCGCAGCCAGCGACAATATTAGAGTGTAAAAAAAATATTGTATATCCCAAGGCATTAGAATAAGAATTTTTCTTTAAGACTAAAGGTATGTATTAAATTTTAGCAAGTAATAAATAAATAATTTTTAAATAATTTTTTGATTATTACGTATTTAATTTCGATAGGGGTAGCGAAGCACACCGAGTAGTAGCTAGTTATATATAAAGTATATATATTCTGGATCCCTATAGGTAGCGGAGTTGATTAAGCTATGTTCGTCAGTCTGTCTGTCCGTCTGTGTGTTTGTTGAAATCAGTTTTTAGAGGATCCCAGATATCGGCGAGATCAGAATCTTCAATAAATCTGTTAGACATGCTTTCGAAAAGATCGCTAAAATCAGCAAAATCGGTCCATAAATACCGGAGATATGACCAAAAATCCGAGACAACCTCTGACAATTTCATCAAATATTGAGATGCAAAAAAACAATCAAGAGTTCTATATTCGGCTCTGCCGAATCTTATATACCCTTCACCATGATGTGTTAAAAAAGTCGGTATCAAAAACTCTTCTTTCAAATCACTTCGCGCTGAACATACTTAATTTCAGGTTTCTACATTCAATGTTATAGAAAATTCAAAAAGTACCTTAAAAAAAAACAAACAAAAAAATACTCATAAGTTCACGTTTTCCGGTTCTCACCTAATTCCGACTCTACATAATTAATATTATTTTTCTAGGTTCAATATTATAGGAAATTCAAAAAGTATCTTTTAAAAAACGAAAAAGTACCAAAAAATTCCCTTTTATTGCTTTTTACATAAGCCAGGCTCCACATACTTAATTTCATGTTTTTAGCCAATAACAACACACTAGTGCTGCTTTCGCTCTGCTACTCTTGCTCTGCTTCTCTCCCTCTGCCTTGTTTTTATAAAAAGAGTACAATAACAAAATTTACCGTATGATTATGTATTTTGTTTTTTGCAATTTCTGTTTAAGCATGAATAAAAAATCTCAGTTTTTGATGAAATTTTCAGAGGTTGTCTTGCATTTTTACTCATATCTCCGTTATTTATGGACCGATTTTGCTGAATTTTAATAGCGATCTTCCCGAAAGCATGTCTAACAGAATTATTGAAGATTCGGATCTCGCCGATATCTGGGGTCCTCTAAAAACTGATTTCATCGACAGACAACCAGACGGACATGGTTTAATCGATTCCGCTATCTATAAGGAACCAGAATATATGCTTATAGTGTCGGAAAATTTTATTATAGAAATTACAATGACAAACTTATATATACCCTTCTCACGAAGGTGAAGGGTATAAAAACTAAATACATAATCATACGATAAATTTTGTTATTGTACTCTTGTTTATAAAACAAGACAGAGCGAGTGCAGCAAAGCGAAAGCAGCACTATTGTCTTGTTATTCGCTAGAAACATGAAATTAAGTATGTGGAGCCTGGCTTAAGTTAGAAGCCATAAAAGGGAACTTTGTGGTACTTTTTCGTTTTTCAAAAGTTACTTTTTGAATTTTTGATACTATTGAACCTATAAATATGAAATTAAGTACCTTTCAAAAGGTACTTTTTGAGTTTTTTATAATAATGAACTTAGAAACATTAAATTAAGTATGTATAGACCGGATTAGCCAAAAACACTTCAAAGGGGATTTTTGCTACTTTTTCTTTCTACAAAAGGTACTTTTTAAATTTTATTATTGAACCTAGAAGCATGAAATTAAGTATGTAGAGTTTGGTGAGAACCGGAAAAAGTGAACTTTTTGGTACTTTTTGATTTTTTAAAAGTTCCTTTTTGAATTTTCTATAATATTGAACCTAAAAATATGAAATTATTGGGTATATAGGGTCTGAATTAGGTGAGAACCAATAAAAGGGATGTTTTGGGTACTTTTTCGATTTTCAAAAGGTACACTTTTGAATTTTCTATAATATTGAATCTAGAAACATGAATGTTGCTCCCGAAGAAAGTGATCTAAAAGAGGACTTTTTGGTACTGACAGTTTTTTAACACACCATGATGAAGGGTATATATGATTCGGCACAGCCGAATATAGAACTCTTACTTGTTAAAATTAACTGCAGTACTTTTATTCCAAGTGTTAGATCAACAAGTCTGACATTGACCTAAAAATGTAAAGTGGTACACAAGATATTCCTTTTGACAAAATCATCGGTCCAAATATCAATCGTAACTGCTGATTCGCCTTTTGTTACAAGTTTTTGAATGTAAGGAGTAATTTCTTTCTTCTTCTTTTCAGACATTTCTGCTGTCTTTGGTGATAACATTCTGGCACTGGGAATAAGATGGTCTAAGTCAATATTTTCTCCATACTTTGCTCAAATTTGTATACATTTTTCGATCATCTTCCTAAATCCCGATCCTTCCACTATATTAAATGGGCGGCAGTGTTCTATTATAAAGTCGAAAAATGCTTCAAAGCACGTGCTTTTGTCGTCTGAACTGACTTGTTTTTTAGGGGCATCGCAGTTCTTTGAATGGACACACTTATGTTTTAGTAAATTTGATGTTTGTAGTCTTAGACATTATAAAATACTGTGACACCCTCGACAGTACACCATATCCTGTAAATAGATCCATTGCCCTTTTTAATTTCTACAAAGCAAGTCCATACGATGCTTCTTCCCATTTTTGCAATAGTTTTCATACGCCTTCATTCATTTTCTTTACAATTTGCTCTGCGTTTTCCATTCTATTTGTAAATAGTTAAATATTAATATAAAGTGTTAAAATAGTTTATTTACAATACTTACATTTTGCTTTCGTTGAAAATTGATAAATATGTTGAAAATAATTATGGTTAATGCAAAGTGTTAACTTCAGAATATATTTCAGACTAATTTTATCTTATTAATTTTTCAGTATTTGAATTATTTAAAAATACATATGTTATTTATTACTTCTATGTATTGTAAACGTATGCTATAAGATTTTTTACAATTATTATTATAAAATGCATATAAGTTTAAAGCCAAATATTAACTTGTCTTAATTTTAATATTTTTATTAAAATATATGCCTTTCATAAAATTATTCGGAAGATATTACCTACTTATTTCCATATTTTTTATTAAAGTGTAAGAATATATGAATATTTTATTGCTTCTTTAATTTTTTAACACTACTTTTTTCATTTTAAATAAAATGGAATGAAAAGTTTTTTACATGTTACTTATTGTATTATATTTGTCATTCATAATTTGTTGCTATTTCTAAATAATTTGATTAAAAAAACAAGTAAGAGTGTTATATTCGACTTATAAGTGTCGAATATAACACACCATGAGCGTTATATGGTGGGTAGGATCAATTATAGACCAATCCACATAAAATTTGGTGGAACGGTTTTTGTTTCTAAGATACTTACTTATGTCAAATTTCTTCGTTATATTCTTGTTTTTACGTCCATAATTAACGTTAAAGACGTTTCCGTTGACCGATTTTGCCCATTTTCAATACCAAACATTTCTGAATATTTTGGGAAAATTTCATCTCCCTATCTCTATTTTTATGGATGCTATCGTGCCAACAACAGACAGACGGACGGACATAGCCAGATCGTCATAGAATCTTACGAGGTCCCAGAATATATATACTTTTGGGGTCTTTGAGCAATATTTCGATGTGTTACACACGGAATGACAAAATCAATATCCCCCATCTTTTTTGATGGAGGATATAAAAAAACGACCATAATGAATTTCAAATTCTTAGAATTTAGATTCTATTTATCACATGATTAATAGAAATGCACCACGTGTTAATATTTATATTTACACGCGTTTGTGCATTTTCGAACGTAATAATATTTCATTGCGAATACGTACATTAAGATTCTCTTTATTTTGTGGACGTACATACATTTTATTAACAAATTATGAGTAAATAGTCGCATTACTTGTTTCATACATACTCATTGTCAATCTCTGATGTATATATGTATCTAGGTACATATGTACATAGTTTTATTGCATTTTCTTTCCATTTTTCGGTTATTTCATATCGGTAAAATTGTTAGTGTTATAAATTTTAATTTGTTTTGTTTACAAAATTATAAAACTCGCGATTAACACGTTTCGACTCGAATCTGTTTAAAAATTAAGTTCATTAAAAATGATAAACAAAGAATAATGTCAAAGGGCAAATATTACAAAGCATAAAAAATCTCACAATAACCTGAAAAATTAAATTTTCCTAAATGTCAAAAATAGGAACGGTCTAATTTAAAGAAAGATTTCGAAATAGTATAGACGGCGCATTAGAATCAATTAAACTTTAGTTTTCGTTGGGAACATTGACACCTTATAATCTGTCATAAAAACTGGGTCACTCTAATGTACATACATACATATAAAAATATCTACATATAACAGTTACTTACAATTGGATATTTTGTTTGCAAGGATGATATGTTATACAAAACTGAACTGTCCCAGAAGCCTCGCCGTGAATGTTCAACACGAATCTAAAAAAATATGAAAATTAATTATGAGTATTAATCCTTTCACACACAAAACTAAATTTATGATGAATTTTTTATGGATTATTAAAATATCTTGTAACACCGATGTCTCATGCACTGACTCAAATAATTCTTCGTATAAAATTTTTTGGTAATACTTTCTAAAATATTGTTTTGTTATAAATTGTATACACTCCCCGAAAAATTTATAAGACAAAAGTTGTTTTTGTCATAAGTCCGGAATTATTTCGTAAGGATATTTGTTGTAAATTTTTGGTACTTCGAGAATATATTTAAGGTTTATTCTACTTATTTTTGTTGTTGTTGTTGTTTATAATATCGTTTTTATATCTCTAAGTCAGATATATTATACTTATTCCGATTAGTGCTCTAAGGAGTAAATTTTTGATATATAATTAAAAAAACATTGAACAATTTGAAATGAATTTGGAGTTGAGTATTGTGTTAAAAATTTTTTTTAGAGTTCTGAACTAAAATATTTGATATCAAACCTAATTAGAATATTTTAGATGGTCTTTAATTTCAATAAGTTGGCCGATTCGGCGATCACTTTTACTATAATAAAAAGTAATACGTATTCAAGAAAACCATAAAAAATAGCAGAATATTATTAGATTCAGAAAAATGTGCAGTAGTCGGTCAGCATTCGTTATGAAATTTGATGTAAATTCCTGGGGATATTCTGAAGGAATTTTCGATGAATCTGATTCAAGTCGGACAAATTTCTGATACCATACCTGACATTCTTTCGACATTTCGTACGACAATCTGATCAAACATAAGAAAGTCTGATAAATGTCTGATAAAATAACAGACAGTTCGTACAAAAGTCAAGTATAAGAAAATGGCCTAACTATTTCGATCAACGTCTTATGAAAATTATTTTCATATATATAAATTACTGGCTAAAACCCAGTGTGCTTCGCTACCCCAATTGAAATTAAATACATAATAATCAAAAAAAGTATTTATTCAGTTACTAATTTCTCTTGTTGACAACATATTTCATTTAAATTTAAAAATAATACATTAATGATCTATTTATTTCTTACTTGCTAAAATTTAATATATACTTGTACTCTTAAAAAATAATTCTTATTCTAAATTGTAATGGGATATACAATATTTTTTGTTTTGTAAATAAAAAGCCCACTTAACTATTTTGAAAATTCTAACCACAATAGTTTAGAGATGCCAAGCAAATTATTGCAAGTTCGCCAATTTCTATCTATCTATGAAAAATTTGATTTATCAACCAGTTTTCAAGATATACGAAATTTTATATTTAATTCACATATGTGGTCCCAAGCCCTCATTGTCCGCCCGTTATTTTCTAAATGTTAACATGAAAGTTATTCATATAAAATTTGAAGATTCAGGCTCTTATAGTTTCCTAGATATACGATTTTTTTATTTAATTCCTGGGGGGGGGGGGGGTCTTCAAGTTCCCCAGACGAAAGCCCGCCCTTTCTCCTCCAAAATGTTCAGATAAATATTAAAGTAACTTATTAAAGTAACTATATTTTCCTAGATAAACAATATTTTGTATTTTATTCATAGTCCCCATTAAAAGTTCGCTCGTTATACTCTAAATGTTCAGATGAATGTCAAAATTCGTCAAGTGAAATTTAATGATTCCATCTCTAACAGTTTCTCAGATATACGAATTTTTCTATTTTATTCATATGGGCGCTGCAAACCCCCTCAAATGAAAGTTTGCTCTGAATAATAAAGTTCTTCGTGCAAAATTTTAAGAATTTAGTCCTCCCACATTTTATCTTAAATTATCATATTGACACTAAAGTGGCTCCGACAAAATTTTAAGACTCTAACTGTTACATTATCTCAAGAAAAATGAATTGTATTTAATTAATATGGGAGGTGCTCTTCCCTCATGGGTAGTCCGCCAATTTATTACTTAAAATGTTTACATGGATGTTGAAGTTATTCATGCAAAAATTTAAGATTCTAACTGTAATGGTTTCCAAGATAAACTAAATTTTGTATTTAATTTATATGACGTTATTTGTGCAAAAATTTAAGATTCTAACTGTAATAGTTTCCAAGATAAACCAATTTTTTAATTTAATTTTTTATGGGAAGTGCCACGCCCCCTTAAGCTAGACCGCCCACTTTTTATTTCATATAATCATATTGAAACTAAAGTGCCTCCGACA
The DNA here is from genome assembly GCF_022045245.1 of Lucilia cuprina. NCBI lineage: Eukaryota > Metazoa > Arthropoda > Insecta > Diptera > Calliphoridae > Lucilia > Lucilia cuprina. Next base: position 51,582,125 of record NC_060952.1, on the reverse strand, counting down.
AAATTTGCGGACTCTAATCCACGCCCACATTATATTTGAGATAATATAACAGTTAGAGTCTTCAAATTTTGTCGGAGCCACTTTAGTGTCAATATAATTATTAAGGATAAAATGTAGGCGTTAGGGGGCGTGCCACCTCTCATATAAATTAAATACAAAAATTCGTTTATCTTGGAAACTATTACAGTAAGAATCTTAAAATTATGCACAAATATCTTTAATATCTATGTAAACCTTTTGGGTAATAAATTGACACATGCCCATGAGGAAACTAATACAACTAAATTCTTAAAATTTTTCACGAAGAATTTTGATATTCATCTGAACTTTTTTAAGGAAAAAGAGCGGACTTCTATCAGGGCGGCTTGGAGCCCCCATATGAATAAAAAGAAAAGTTCGTATATCTGAGAAACTATTAGAGCAAGAATCTTTAAATTTTACTTGAAGAACTTTGAAATTCACCTGAATATTTAGAGTAAAATGGGCGGACATCCAATGGGGGACTTGGCACCTCCCATATGAATTAAATAAAAAATTTCGTTTACTGGGAAACTAATAGAATTAGATTCTTCAAATTTTGTACAAATTACTTTTATATTCATCTGAACGGGCAAATTATTGCAAGTTCGCCAATTTCTAACTATCTATGAAATAAATTTGCAATGCACAGTGGGGCAGAATGAAAATTTTTTGGAAATAAATCTGGCTGATCCCATCGGGATAAAATTTGGCGTGAGCGTAGCCAAGGAGTATTCGAGTTTAAGTTTTGAAGATGAACCCCGCAGATGTTCCAGGGACGGAGCTGTGGCGGCTCAAAGTAGGGTACCTACGACATGTAAAATTTTTAAACTCGTGCCATTTTTTTGTTTTTCACCCAAATACAAAGATTTTTATATTTTCTGAAAGCGCTCGACGAGATCTTGAAAAACCATGCTTGATATTATCTCTTATAATATCCGAGTTATAGGCATTTAAAAATTTAGTGATACAAAATTTACCATACCTTGGTCCGCCTTTTTTTAATACCGGGCGTAATTTTGGACCAAATGGACTCAATTTTTTCTTGTTAGTTAGACAACAAAATTTCCAATAATATACAAAAAATTTCAGATCAATATCATTTACAGATACAAAAATATACGTTTTTTAATTTAAAAATTCAAAAAATTTTAGTTTTTGCCGTTTTTTTGCCAAAAATGTGTCTTAACTCTTTTATTAATAAAACAAAATTTTCTTTAAGAACATATAACAATTTTATAGTTTTCTAAAAGGTATCTTTACGCAGAACGCTTTGGCGTAAAAAACTTGTCCTATTTTTTGAAAATGTTGCCACTGAGTCCTTCCGAATATGACCTATTTTTTATCAAAACTTTAACTTTGGGAGACATGTTCTAAATTCCCAAAGCTGGGATCAGAAAACTGAAAGCAGTTTTGGAAACCTCAATATGTTTTCTATTTACTCCAAAAGTATTTTCCCAGCCCTGAAAGAAATGTGGGCATAATGGGCAAAAATATAAAAAATTCCAATTTCGGGATTTTCATTCCTATTTTTGGGAATTGCGGGATGCCCTTTGACCTTTTCAATTTTTTTTTTGCATTTTCTTATTTGAAATGACAAATTTAACAAGCGTTGAAGATGTCATTGAGTTTTGTTCATAAATAAAGATTTTGTCATATATTACGTATTTGTTAAATTTCTAAAACTATGATTTATATCAAAATTTTAATAGGGTCGCAGATAGCTACAACAATTTAGTCCTTATTTATCCCTTAATATCCTTTTTTAGTTAGATATGGAAATTCTCGATTTTTTACAAAAATTTTCAAGCCAATATCTCAAATACATTCAAAAATATGTTCATTTAAACCTGTGTCCTTTAATTTCATCTTTTTCATATTTTAGTATTAAGTATGACAGAACATACATTTGGTGTTGAATAAAATATTTGGACAATTTTTAAAAATTATTTAGTTAATTATTTTATATAAATAAAAAAATATAATTTTATTATGAGCCAAGCACAACAACACCTAAATCACCCCACACAAACCACCTTTCCCGCCCACCGAAATATAAAACACAATTTAATATAATATAATCAGTTAGTATAATAGCTTTTTCATTTGAACTGTTTATCTTAAACATAATACAATTAATTCTTACAACCTACTTAATTCCTAACACTACTTATTTTCTATAAAATAACCTGTCATATCGGTATACATATCCAGAAGGTAATATAAGTCCTTTAAATCTTCCTCGTTTTGAGATGATAAAGTTTCATAACAAATCCATCTTTTTCGCATAGTTGAAAGAACAGGATCGGAAGATAGAAGTAAACTATTAAAAATATCTTCATTCTGTGATTGCCTGGAGCATTTTCTTGAGCTGAAAAGTTGAACATGCTTAAAATCTCGATTCCTCGCTTCCTGGGCTTCTTCTATTAACTCTCCAAGTGGAAGAATATTCGATTCAATTATTATTAGACCATGACACAATACTTTGTGTACTGTTGGTGTTAGTTCCCTCCATGGATACAGAGATACATGTAATTCAGAAATTTCAGATGTATATTCCCCAAATCGATTGGCTAAACTTAACAATAATTGATGGATGCTGGCCTTTCCATCAATTATTGTTAAGTTTAGCCAATATGATACGTTAATAGAGAATTCCTTTATTTTTATGCAAATGGGCTCCAGTGCATTTATTTCATATTTTAAATATTTCACTAAATCTTTTGGGTCTACAAAAATTTTTTGAACCCGGAGTTGTATTGATCCATATATCTTCATATGAATTTCCGATGCTTGACGATGATGGATTAAGGGAATATAAACGAATTCGTAATGGCACTAATGATGACATAAATACACTTTTGTAGTCTGCTAATGTCCGACTTCCACAAGCTTGTTTATATTCTGGAAGTGCTGATAAACCGTTACATCCCCATTACACATTAAGACAACATCACAGTTATGAATTTTCCTTAGTTGGTCTCTGAAAAGTCTGACACAATTCTTGATGCTGTGTTTTCTAGCAAAGATGATATATCAATACAAGCTTCCACATCATTAACAGCAATAGGTGATGGTAGGATAGTTTGTTTTTTTTTCCTGCATCGCCTTGTATGATGGTAATATATTGTGTCCTTTTTCATGCAGAGATTTCCTTATATTTGGTACTTATTTCGACTGAGACCCAGTTCCAACATAAGCGCTATTGCTTCCTCTTCAGTAAAATTTGATTGTGATGTTGGAGTTGGTATACTTTCCGCAATTCGCTTAAGTCGTTTTGGTGATGCATTAGGAAGAATAGTTGCAATATGTACGGCATCCATAGGTTGTTTTCCTTTTTCAGCATTTCGTTAAATGTATCAGCAATTTCCTCTTATTTGAGATTGAAAAAATTTTTTGTGTGACCCTCTTTTTTTTTACCTTGAACATAAGTCTTCGTATGACTTGCGAGGCGCTCCTGCGATGTTTTGTAAGTTGAGATTTCCGTAGTAGTTTCCATCCAACTACAAAATTTTAATCTAAATTTTTTTTGATTTCCATCCACAGACTTACTTTTTACATCAAAAAGTTTTCAATTTTTGATATGCCTGTTTTGTCTACTTTTCTACTATATGTAGTTTTTATATAATTTGAAATGTCTTCAATTCTTTCTGGCCCTTTTGAAGATACACTCCATAAAACAGAACACAACTCTTCGTACTTTAATGCAATCTTCATTGTAGATTTATTAAATATGGTACTTAAAATCTGTGAAGTTTACTTTTATACCAATTCTTGTCATTTCCGATACAGGTATTCCAAAGTAAAAAATTACGAATTGTCTACCTATTAACATTTAGGACTATATTACTATAACCTGTAATTCAGTCATTGATCAAATGATCTGTCGAAAAAATTAGGTAAAAAATAGTTATAAATTTCTGAAAATTTAAGCATAATAGGACCTTTTAATTATAAGGATAAGCAAACAAATAGAAAATAGGTAAATATAAGATTTAAATATGTTCTGTCATACTTAATACCAGCGTTTAAATATGCAGCACTAGCACCACCTCTCTTCTATATGACTATAAAATAAATATGAAACTTTATCATTTTTGTATCACTTTGCTACTAAAAATTGCAGTCATATATATTCGTATTAATATAAAAATTGCAACTCGTGTTTGCAATTTCTAGTAGCAGGCAGACATAATTGCAGGTCAACACACATATATTTTTGTGCTTTAGCAGCGCACACTCAAATTTGTTAAACTAATATGCAGAGTATTGTTGTTATTTTTGTTTGCGTTTAGTTTTTCCTAGCAGCAATGTAACTTTATTTTGGTTTTGCTACTGCCAGTTGTAGTTTTATTTATTATTTTTTGGCAATATTGATGCAGCATTTTGTAGGTATGTATGTAAATACACTGACAGTTTTATGTGACATTTCATGAGCTTAAATTCAGTATTACACTTCACATTTGTACGCATTTAAGTATGTATGTATGTCGATATTAATACGTATATTTATTATCATCCATATATCGATGATAATCGACCTATAATATCCTGTACTGATTGACATATTCGACCTATAATATCCTGTACTGATTGACATATTAATTATTAAAATATAGTTTAAATATTCTCATAATTTCTGTATGATATAATACAGAAAAATACTACATTGATATTTGTTTGTTTTTTTCCTTAATGTATTACAAAATATTATTAACTACATTTCTTCAAAAAAAAAAAAAAATTATATAATAATCTTCCACATTTTAGCAGTGTGATTTGAATAATTTGTAAAGTAAGCTCATTAGAATTCAACAAAAAATATTTTAATTATGTGTGTTCACCCTGTTTTATACAAGGTGATTATAAATTTATTAATTTCTACAAAAAAAATATTTAAAACTATCATTAGGTTATAAAATTGTTAGAAGTATAACCATATAATCTTACAACTACATTGCTCAAAAATGTTTATTTATTAGAACAAAATAATAAACACGCTTTTAATTTGAGTTGTGTTTTATGGGGTAGCCATATTTTCAATAACATGTACATATTTATTTAATTCAAATGGAGGTTCCCCTAATAAAAGTCTGCCCATTTTTCCCAATGTTCATAATGAAGTTAATGTTTTTCGTCAAAATTAGAAGATTCTAATAGTATGGGAGGTAGCACTATGTATATTTTACAAACAATTTTTTATGTTGCGAAAAATAATTATCCTTAATAAATCTTTAAATTGTAGAACTATACACAAATATATAGCATGCTTATGCAAATATTGCGAATATTAAGGCGGCAATTCTATATATTATCGCCGGCTCGCTGAAGAGTTTTTCCCTTTCGACTTAGAATTCTTATAATTTTACCCCAATAACATGTATGCATATCTATCATATTCAAATATTTTCAAATTGTAACATCAATATTAAAAAAAAAAAACAATAAATAAATTTGCAGGTAGCAGTTGCAAAACAAAATTTAATTGCTGCTAGGAAAAACTAAGCGCAAATAAAAATATCATCAACACTAGCCATATTAGTTTAACAGATTTGGGTGTGCGCTGCTATAGCACAAAAATATATATTTTTTCTTGTACAACAAACAAGAGATTAATACTGTTCATTCGTGCTGCTAGAAATTGCAGTGTAACGTCGCAATTTTTTCTAGTTTATTTCTTAAATTTATTTAAAGTAGTTTAAATATTAAAATAGGTGGTTATTAAATATATTATATGCAAGTACTTATTAGACAGTTTTAGGTAACAATATAAGAAACTAGGTAAATATAAGATTTAAATATGTTCTGTCATACTTAATACTAAAATATGAAAAAGATGAAATTAAAGGACACAGGTTTAAATTAACATATTTTTTAATGTAATTGAGATATTGGCTTGAAATTTTTTGTAAAGGGTCGAGAATTTCCATATCTAACTAAAAAAGATATTAAGGGATAAATATGGACTAAATTGTTGTAGCTATCTGCGACCCTATTAAAATTTTTATAAAAATCATAGTTTTAGAAATTTAACAAATATGTAATATATGACAAAATCTTTATGAACAAAACACAATGAAATTTTCAAAGCTTCTTTAAAAATTTTCATTTCAAATAAGAAAATGCAAAAAATAAATTGAAAAGGTCAAAGGGCATCCAGCAATTCCCAAAAATAGGAATGAAAATACCAAAAATGGGATTTTTTACATTTTTGCCCATAGGGTCCACATTTCTTTCAGGGCTGGGAAAATACTTTTGGAGTAAATAGAAAACATATTGAGGTTTCCAAAACTGCTTTCAGTTTTCTGATCCCAGCCTTGGGATTTTAGAACATGTCGCCCAAAGTTGAAGTTTTGATAAAAAATAGGTCATATTCGGAAGGACGCAGTGGCAACATTTTCAAAAAATAGGACAAGTTTTTTACACCAAAGCGTTCTGCGTAAAGATACCTTTTAGAAAACTATAAAATTGTTATATGTTCTTAAAGAAAATTTTGTTTTATTAATAAAAATTTTATTTTATTAATAAAAAATTTTTTGAATTTTAAAATTAAAAAATGTATATTTTTGGATCTGTAAATCATATTGATCTGAAATTTTTTGTATATTATTGGAAATTTTGTTGTCTAACTAGTCCATTTGGTCCAAAATTACGCCCGGTATTCAAAAAAATGCGGACCAAGGTATGGTAAATTTTGTATCACTAAATTTTTAAATGCCTATAACTCGAATATTATAAGAGATAAGTAGTAGTTGTATTTGGGTGAAAAACAAAAAAATGGCACGAGTTTAAAAATTTTACATGTCGTAGGTACCCTACTTTGAGCCGCCACAGCTCCGTCCCTGGGGCATCTGCGGGGTTCATCTTCAAAACTTAAACTCGAATACTCCTTGGCTACGCTCACGCCAAATCGATCGGATCAGCCGTTTAGAAATGCCAGATTTATTTCCAAAAAATTTCCATTCTGCCCCACTGTGCAATGGAGGGCTTGGCTAAACATAAATGAATTAAATACAAAATTTCGTATATCTTGAAAACTGTTAGATAATTCAAATTTTTCATAAATAGATAGAAATTGGCGAACTTGCAATAATTTGCATGACATCTATTATATGTAATATATTGTTAATCTGGAAAACTATTGTAGTTAAAATTTTCAAAATCTTGAAGAGAGTATTTTGTTTATATTGCTTTTAGGGTAGCAAAGCACATTGGGTATAGCTATATATCTTCTATTCATATATTTAAAAATAAATGAATGTGTGTTTGTATGTTTTTATAGACGACTAAATAAACGGCTAAACCGATTTTCTCGAAATTTTCATAATATCTTCCTACTTTTTATGTTGAAATTTTAAATGAGCCAGGTGCCACGTAGAGAGTCCCCAAACTTTGTACAACCCAGCAAAATTTTCTTGAATTCGGGTAATGGGTAGTAGTTATTTTCTAGGTTACAAAGTAATTAGTTGTACTTACTAATCTCATTATTTCAAATACAATAATAACTAGTTACTGGTAATTATCTGAATAAGTAGTTTCTTATATTGTTACCTAAAACTGTCTAATAAGTACTTGCATATAATATATTTAATAACCACCTATTTTAATATTTAAACTACTTTAAATAAATTTAAGAAATAGTTTTATAGATATACATATTGCTGTTCACTATATTATCATAAACAAATTTTTCTTTTATAAAAGGTTTATAAAACAAAATTTTTATTCAAATTATATTATTACTGCCCTTTTCAAAACAAATCAAACTTTTGTAGAACAAATTTATAATATAAATTATGAATAAGGCCCTCATCCTTTCATAAAATAAAAACTTGTTTATGAATATTTAGTTTAGTTTGAAAGGATGATATATGTTACATCAAATCCGAAGAAATACCGAAGAAAGCCTCCATCGGGCCTGTTGTAGACAAAACAGGCATATCAAAAATTGAAAACTATATATATATATATATATATATATATATATATATATATATATATATATATATATATATATATATATATATATATATATATATATATATATATATATATATATATATATATATATATGTATATATATATATATATATATATATATATATATATATATATATATATATATATATATATATATATATATATATATATATATATATATATATATATTATAGTATATATATATATATATATATATCCAACTACAAAATTTTAATCTAAATTTTTTTTGATTTCCATCCACAGACTTACTTTTTACATCAAAAAGTTTTCAATTTTTGATATGCCTGTTTTGTCTACAACAGGCCCGATGGTATTTCTTCGGATTTGATGTAACATATATCATCCTTTCAAACTAAACTAAATATTCATAAACAAGTTTTTATTTTATGAAAGGATGAGGGCCTTATTCATAACAATTTATTATATAAGACAATTTTTTATAAAAAATTTGTTCTACAAAAGTTTGATTTGTTTTGAAAAGGGCAGTAATAATATAATTTGAATAAAAATTTTGTTTTATAAACCTTTTATAAAAGAAAAATTTGTTTATGATAATATAGTGAACAGCAATATGTATATCTATAAAACTATTTCTTAAATTTATTTAAAGTAGTATAAATATTAAAATAGGTGGTTATTAAATATATTATATACAAGTACTTATTAGACAGTTTTAGGTAACAATATAAGAAACTACTTATTCAGATAATTACCAGTAACTAGTTATTATTGTATTTGAAATAATGAGATTAGTAAGTACAACTAATTACTTTGTAACCTAGGAAATAACTACTATCCATTACCCGAATTCAAGAAAATTTTGCTGGGTTGTACAAAGTTTGGGGACTCTCTACGTGGCACCTGGCTCATTTAAAATTTCAACATAAAAAGTAGGAAGATATTATGAAAATTTCGAGAAAATCGGTTTAGCCGTTTATTTAGTCGTCTATAAAAACATACAAACACACATTCATTTATTTTTAAATATATGAATAGAAGATATATAGCTATACCCAATGTGCTTTGCTACCCTAAAAGCAATATAAACAAAATACTCTCTTCAAGATTTTGAAAATTTTAACTACAATAGTTTTCCAGATTAACAATATATTACATATGATAGATGTCATGCAAATTATTGCAAGTTCGCCAATTTCTATCTATTTATGAAAAATTTGAATTATCTAACAGTTTTCAAGATATACGAAATTTTGTATTTTATTCATTTATGTTTAGCCAAGCCCTCCATTACACAGTGGGGCAGAATGGAAATTTTTTGGAAATAAATCTGGCATTTTTAAACGGCTGATCCGATCGATTTGGCGTGAGCGTAGCCAAGGAGTATTCGAGTTTAAGTTTTGAAGATGAACCCCGCAGATGCCCCAGGGACGGAGCTGTGGCGGCTCAAAGTAGGGTACCTACGACATGTAAAATTTTTAAACTCGTGCCATTTTTTTGTTTTTCACCCAAATACAACTACTACTTATCTCTTATAATATTCGAGTTATAGGCATTTAAAAATTTAGTGATACAAAATTTACCATACCTTGGTCCGCATTTTTTTGAATACCGGGCGTAATTTTGGACCAAATGGTCTAGTTAGGCAACAAAATTTCCAATAATATACAAAAAATTTCAGATCAATATCATTTACAGATTTTTTTGAAAATGTTGCCACTGCGTCCTTCCGAATATGACCTATTTTTTATCAAAACTTCAACTTTGGGCGACATGTTCTAAAATCCCAAAGCTGGGATCAGAAAACTGAAAGCAGTTTTGGAAACCTCAGTATGTTTTCTATTTACTCCAAAAGTATTTTCCCAGCCCTGAAAGAAATGTGGACCCTATGGGCAAAAATGTAAGAAATCCCATTTTTGGGATTTTCATTCCTATTTTTGGAAATTGCTGCATGCCCTTTGACCTTTTCAATTTATTTTTTGCATTTTCTTATTTGAAATGAAAATTTTTAAAGAAGCTTTGAAAATGTCATTGTGTTTTGTTCATAAAGATTTTGTCATATATTACATATTTGTTAAATTTCTAAAACTATGATTTTTATAAAAATTTTAATAGGGTCACAGATAGCTACAACAATTTATTCCATATTTATCCCTTAATATCTTTTTTTAGTTAGATATGGAAATTCTCGACCCTTTACAAAAAATTTCAAGCCAATATCTCAATTACATTAAAAAATATGTTAATTTAAACCTGTGTCCTTTAATTTCATCTTTTTCATATTTTAGTATTAAGCAGTGTTTACTTTTACTAATATATTAGTCAGCATTTGCCGCAAAATACATATTTTTATCACTCGTCATACTAAAAATATTTAAACTTTTTCAGATTTAAATAACATTGCTACTTAATATTGCCGTTCTGTTTTTATGTTTAACTAGAAAAATTGCGACGTTACACTGCAATTTCTAGCAGCACGAATGAACAGTATTAATCTCTTGTTTGTTGTACAAGAAAAAATATATATTTTTGTGCTATAGCAGCGCACACCCAAATCTGTTAAACTAATATGGCTAGTGTTGATGATATTTTTATTTGCGCTTAGTTTTTCCTAGCAGCAATTAAATTTTGTTTTGCAACTGCTACCTGCAAATTTATTTATTGTTTTTTTTTTTTAATATTGATGT
>NC_060952.1:51568718-51571361 GCF_022045245.1 Lucilia cuprina | reverse complement strand
ATCAAGGCGACCATTATAGCTGGAAAGTTTTAGGGAACTGATCTATTGCTACCACGTATTCCTATGTAAACATCGGAGATGCAATTCCATTTTAAACGTCTAGAATTTCCTATTAGCCTAACATTTGCAAACACGATTAATAAATCTCAAGATCAGTACATGCAAGTTTGTGTAAAATCCATGTTTTTCACATGGACAGCTTTACATTGCATGTTCGTGAGTAGGAAACTTTTCAGATTTATATGTATTCGCAGATTTATATGTATAGATATACATATTTTAATAATTAGGTTTTAGTATTTACTTCTGCTTTTGTTGAACTCCCTATTTGTGTCAAAAAAATTGTATTTAAACAAAAGTTACTTCCCAGCAAAATTTTAACATACCTGGTAAGCCAGAAAGTAATATTGCAAACAAGTAGAAACTACTTACTTTTGGGGGGAATAACTACTTATTTTTGTTCGACCTTGTCCACAAAATTAGTAGTTACCTTAAACAACTAAATATGTGGTTACCAATTGACGTATAAAAGCTCTACGAATAATGCGTTATTTAGTTTGTTACAAATTGTAAAAAAATAACTATTTATAATTCAACATTCTAAAAGCGATGAAATAAGTACCTACTCATATTCTGACCGTAATTACAAAAATAAGTGGTTACTTACATGTGTGTATATTGCTTTTACCAATGAATAAAAAAGATATTGCTTTTATTCAAAAAATAACATTTATTTTCATAAAAAAACAAAAGAATGTTAATTCATTAAATTTGTAATTTTCATCAAGAAAATACAAACATATACATTGTACATATATATTACAAATTCATAAAATAATTATAATATAAAATCTAATAATAAACAGTATATAAAAAGTAAATAAACATCTATATGAATGTACACAAAGTACATTATAAACCAATATTATTTAAATAATGTAAATAATATAAAAAGTAATTATAATATATTAAATACTTCCTCAATTTCCAAATCAATCTTTCGTTTTTTGTTTACACTAACGTTTTTGAAATGACGATTTTTTAAGTTTTTAAAAGCGATTTTCATAACTTCGTCAAATGATTTTGGACTGTTGTTTTTATCAGACAAGGACACGTGAATGCTATATAAAAATTAAAAAAATAAAAACATTGTAAATTAAGTAATAACATAAAAATTATTATACATACTTAAAAGCAAATCAAGAATTTTAGAAAAATTTTTGAAGCGGTTTTTTTGATGAATTCCGTTCATATTATACGCCAACAGTACGTCTTCCTTTATAATAGAAGTTAATCCCTTTACTATTCCTTTATCACCCAATACAGCTTTTAGTGTTTTAAACTGAAATATTTATAAAAAGAAATTATTAGTATTGACAACTTCAACAGCCAATTAAACCTACCATGTCGTCCCTGTTGTCCTTATTAATACTATCCTCCCAAAAAATTAAGTCCTCATTTGATGATATTGGAAATATGTCAATAAATTTTGGCTTTTTCCAAAATGATTCTAATATGGTTTGAATTCCAACATTGTTTTCCGCCACTGTGATGCAAATAATTTTATTCTGTTCGAGGATGGTATTACATATTATTTTGTTTTGTTCCAAAAGAGCATCTGTAAAATTTACCAAATTATTTAATTATTTTTATTACGTAGGTTTAAGAATTACTATCTTTAATCTAGTCTATCGGCTATACTAAAGTGTGTTAAATAAGCTGATCTTCATCTAGTCTATAGGCTAGACTATACTAGACTATAGACTAGACTATAGACTAGGCTATAGACTAGACTATAGGCTAGACTATAGACTAGACTACAGACAATACTAGTCTAATAATCTAACAAGGATAATAAACTTACTTAAAACCGCTTTTGTACCAACTTCAGTTGCAGATTGTACATTGATAATTTTTTCTGAAAAATTGTTTAGATTTAATTTTTATTAAGATAATTTTGTTATTTAAGCACTTACCTTTAATATTAGTAATTTTGTTCTCGATGTCTTCAAGTCTAGGCATAATTTGAAGTGATAAATCTATACGTTTTTGATTTTTGCTTGACATTTTTAAAAGGTAGAATGTATTTCTGGAATTAGAAGGAAGCCACATTTGTAAGGAAGTTTGACTACTTTGGAAACAATATCATCAAAATTATATTTTTTTACTTTCGTCAGAAATATCTTCAAAGAATGCAATATTGATATCTAATAAATTTATAGGATATATGAAGAAATTTTGCGGGTTTTAAAAAATTTTGCCAGTAAAACTGTTTTCATCAATAATTGATGTTACTTCAAGAAATGAATTGTCTTTAATAAACCAAATATTGTCTGGCGATTTTTAAGTTTTTCTTTTAAGTTGCTTGCATCATTCTCACCGACTGAAATGTTTTCTAAAACTTGTTCCTCAGAATAATTTGAACATTGTGGGAGCTGAGCAGATGTATTAAAAATAGTTTCTGGCATAACTCCACTTATCAATGCCTGCATTCTTTGTTTTTCTATTTTCACTTTTCTTTTATATTTCTTTTGGGCTGACATTTTATACGAAATTATTTATATTTACTTACGTTTTTAGTTTTGAACGGCTTTTAATTTATTTCTCACTTGTTTAATTTTTTCTCATTTGTTTTATAAATTT